>NC_140972.1:55299223-55391723 GCF_056783735.1 Eptatretus burgeri | reverse complement strand
GGAAGAGACATTACACCGATACCCACGGGGGCCTTTTATGGGGAGTTGTTTCCGGTGTGGGCGAAGAGGACACATGCAACGATATTGCCGGTACCCGGCGATGGAGAGACCCTCCAATAGACTTTCAAGCCCGGAGAGGATAAATCCTCCTGCTGAACCGCCAGGTCTATCCGAGATGCCCTTTCATGGGTCGGGTCCGGAAATCACTGTCGGGGGTCGGGAAAACTAGATCGGGCTGAGCATATAGGGCCATGCTCGGCTGCTGAGATTGTGGCAAAGTGCCCTCCTTTGGTGGAAAAAAATGAATTGTGGGAAAATTGGCATGGGTTTGTAAGTGCTGCTGGGTTTTAGTGACAATAGGGACAATGGGTAATTGGTAACAAAGCGGGCACGAGTTGCTGTCCAATGGCTGGTGCGTGGATCGGGTGAGGGAAGTGCTGTGTGAGTTGTTTCAAGTTAAGAAGTGAAATGTATGGTGCACACATTGATTTTTATTGGACATGGTGTGGTAACAGGGAAGGTCATGGTCGGTGAAGTGTTAGAAATGCAGGTGTCACATGTAAGGCCGATGGGGTGGGGGAGTCATGTGGGTTTTGTGGGTGGGGGAGTCATGTGGGTTTTGTGGGTGGGGATGATGTGCTTGTCCACAGGGATTGCTGAAGCTCACGGTGAGCGTGAATTGCGACCCCCTTCAAGGAGATTCACCACCTGGTGGCTAATGGTGACAGTGTCTGGAGGCAACTGGGAGAGGGTCTGGTTGGGCGACCAAGGCGGGTAGGACCTTGGCGACCCAGGAAGGCCAGAGGAGCCAGTGAGACCCCTTCCAGAGTGTTGTACGGGATTAGAGCTGATGGCTACCAGGGGGGAGGGAATCAAAGGGAGCGGGGCGGAGAAACGTCCGGGTTGGACTAAAGCTTACCTGTGGGCATGGTTGCACCTGAGATGCCCCCATCATCTTGTGGTAACCCACCCCACGGCCACGACGGGATTCAGCCTGCATGATTAAAATGAGGACCATGACCTAGAAATGTGATGATGACCATGGTGTGAGTGTTGTGAAGATGTATGAGTCCCACTCGATCCCGCACAACTTGACATGTGCAGCAAGGGCATGATGTCCGCATAATTTTGGGGCAAGCAAATTTGAAAATTGGCTCCCCAGGTAACGCTGGGTCTATTAGCATCCACTGGGGGAGGCGGTCAAGTGTAAATATCCTGTGAATAGTGTCGTTAAGGCTTAGAGTCGGAATGTAAAGTATAAGTGTTGTGTTTTTGTGGAACCTTTTGTTTCCCCTCTCCAGATCACTGGAAGGGTGTTGGGCAAGAGCGATGATCCAGAGGATGGAGTGCAACTTCGCTCAGTGCTCTCATGTGATAAAAAACAAACAAAAAAAAAAAACGAATGATTGTTTAGGCGAGGATAAGGCCATAAGGGGGTAGTACATTAAGCAGGATAGGTAAGTTAGCTGCGACTCGCTGCCCATTGCCCCTCCTACTTTATTTCGTTAGGTTAATTAGGTGTGAGTCAGTAAGTGTTCAGGCTGGTACGGTCGCGCCTGTGATATACCTTGCAGGAGCTGCGGTATCAGAGGAGGGGGTAGTGTTACGTTTGAGGGGGGGGTATGCATTCAAAGGGTAATTAGGATGTTTAATTAGGTATGCCATGCTGTTCGAGTTTACCAGGATCTCGATGTAATAAGTAGCAATTCAGTGGTGATAAGTTGTCTCTGAAATGTTCATTTCTTCAAGGGGGAAATGATAATTGTCACGTAATTAGATAGGGATACGGGATAGGGTAAGTGTGTCTGCGTAAACCCCTTCTAGTATTCTCTGGAGGCTGGCCGTGACGTCACAGGACAGTGCTGCGGATGGCTCCGCCCCGTGATCACGATTGGCGGAAGGCGATGGCGGTGGGCCAATAAAACGGCTCGATTGGAAGTGACGAGGACCAAGGATAAAATGGTTCTGTTCGGGGTCGAATAGGAAGAGGAAGAAGATCGGGACAAAAAGATCGTGTTTTTTTGGGGAGTGGAGGTTGTTGTGCTGGAAGCGTGCTTGTTGTTGCGCGGATTCGATCCTGTTTTTCATCGTGTCTTGGAGTCTTGCTGAGCCTCGTTCCTCACCTTGGTTGGCTCTGAGGTTCTGCTGACTCGGAGTACGGGGTCGAACGGCGGGCAGACCTGCCTCCCTCTCCTGCTCGCACTTGGCGCCAGAACTGGTTCCCTGGTGGCTGTGAGCGGACTTGGGCCAGGACCAGGAGGTCGACAGCACCACGGTTTCTCCTGCCCCCCCCCCCCCTGACGAGAGCAAGGCCAGCTCGTCCGACGCCAATCCAGGGACAGTTGCGTCCACACCACGGTCCAGCCTGACCACCAGAAATAGCTTCGGTGTGTGTGTGTGTGTGTGTGTGTGTGTGTGTGTGTGTGTGTGTGTGTGTGTGTGTGTGTGTGTGTGTTTGTGTGTGTGTGTGTGTGTGTGTGTGTGTGTGTGTGTGTGTGTGTGTGTGTGTGTGTGTGTGTGTGTGTGTGTGTGTGTGTGTGTACTTGACACCTTAGAGGGTTTGAGATTTGTATATTCATTGGAATTGTCTGTGTTTTCCCCACACCATCCCGTCGAATCGCCCCGGATCCTTTTCTTGCCGAGTCTTGTTATTTCTGGTTAATAATAAAAACAAATAAACATCATCAACTCAGTGAAAAGCGACTCGTGCCACCTTCCTTGTCCCGTTTGCGGGAGAGCGATTAGAACCGCCATCTTTGGGTTAAATAAATAAACCACCTCCATCGTTTTGGCTCATTCTACGTTGGCGGGACTGTTCAAGTCCTGTGGACGTCACAATATATGTATATATATATATATATATATATATATATATATATATATATATATATATATATATATATATATATATATATATATATATATATATATATATATATATGTATGTCTAGTTTAGGTTGGATTCCCAACTTGACTGAAAACTATCATCCTTATTCTTCATAGGCAGAGTGTTGCATCAATGAGTACACCGTCCATTGGGGAGAATGTTAAGCCGGTTTCCCCGTCTGCTTGCATTCGCTGATAGATACCGCAGGCTCCTCTTCTTTCATCAGATGAGCTTTTTTGATGGGCTTGCAAGATCAACAAAATCTGGTTTGGGAAGTTCACAGATTCGATGAGACCCACAGTTGCAGAAGACTTCAGCTACAATGCTGTGGCTCATTGTTGCGGAGCTGACACTAAGCTAGCTGAGATGGTGGAAATTGAAGTCAGCGCAGGTGAGTAACAGACTTGGAACAGGTGATTACGAGTCGATCCATGTTGGTGGTTTTTTTGCTCGAATCGTCTAGATCTCATTACCTCCACCACCGAAGGTGTTTGTCTGTCTGTCTGTCTGTCTGTCTGTCTGTCTGTGAGCAGCATATACTAAAACATAATGGACGGATTTAGATGAAATTTGGTGAACAGGTTGGTGAGTGACAAGGACAGATTGATTATATTTTGATGAAGATCTGCATCTGGATCTGGATACTAGAAGTTTTTTAAAGTGATTCTTCACCATTAAGAGATGCAGCCAAAAACAATAGATGGCCTGATATCTCAAAAAGTAGGGGCCCCTCTTGGTTTTGGGCTCAACCCTTCCCCTGTGGTGTTAATTTTTTTGTTTGTATTCTCATTTTCGTTTCGATAAATCTTTGCTGCCATCTGCTGACGATAAATCTAATATGCAAAAGGCTTCTAATAACATTCACATTTTTCACATGAAGATATAGTCAATGAAAGATTTTAATTTTTATATCTCTCCATGATTTGGAGTACCAGAGACACCCACTCCCTGTGTGAGCATCTGGGGGGTGGGTGCTGGCAGAGAGGGGGTCATGTGTATGTATGAACCATGCGGACAGCTGTGTGGTAATATTCTTCTTTTATTTAACTGCCACAATTATTCTCACATTCTTGTGGAGATGTCTGGGGGAAGCTTGCCCCAAGTCTATCACAAACTGACTGGTCAGGCCTGACATTTGACTAAGGTGAGGGCAGGAATTTGTAATTTGTTCAAGGTGCCGGCGATAGCTCACCAACTTTTCGTGAAGGACACTGGGATATTTGAGGTCCACCAACTGATGTTAGCAGATGGGACACCCACTTTAACGACCATCTGAGGGACAGTACACACCTTGATGAATCACCCTGCCTGTGAAACACCAGGATGACAGTTTATAGCTCGGTCAGGATTCAAACCCAGGCTACACAGCAAATAGAGATGAGTGTGTATACCTTTAGGTAATCTTGCCATCCCATGATAATAATATCGGAGAGTACACTAGTACTCTCTTTGTCGGGATGGCGCGGAAAATAATGGCATCCACATCTGCTACATACAAAAACAAAGTTCGAGTATCTTCTTTAAAACATCACTTGTTCCAAATATGAGAACCTATTTGGTTTGTTCAGCTGATTGTCGAGGCAGGGATCACTTTTCAGTTCTCCAGACCATGACAAAAGTGAAAACAAAATAAACACAACATTGGTCAAACCTGGGAATTCATCTTCTCATTCATAATAAGTGAATAATAAAAAGCAATGCAGGGTTGACAAAATACAGTCTAAAAAAGGTTTTATACAAGATAGGGATGATGTTGGTTAAGAGAGTAGTTAACAGTATTGCCGTCACATAACAATCCCTACATCACTGCCTCCAGATGATTGTCTTGATAAAAGTATTCAAAGCTCTGGTATTTGATTTCAACATAAGTATAAGAAGCTCCTGTACAATTTCATGGAGTTCTTGCAACTTCAGTTGTCTTTCTTACTTTTTTAAAATTAAGTTAAATGAACCAATCACAAATACAGATTGAAATGAAAGCGAGAGAAGAACCTTCAGAGTGTAGGCTTTATTCCATTTGATTGGAGCCGCTTCTACGGGCACACCAGGAAATACAAACGCAGTATGGAGTACATAAGCAGTAAGGCACACACGCGCAACTAATCACCGCAAAATAAATCAGTATTATATATCAATCAGTGTTCTCACCATTCAATGAGCACCAAGTGAGCCGGCGACATACAACGGCAATGCCCCAGGGACAAAACCCCGCGGCCGAGCCGAACCTCAGCTTTATCTCTTCTGTGCTCGAGCCGGGCATCATGTGATCACACGTCACGACCTTCCATTCACCACATTCTCCCCGCCTTTAAAATGTAACTAGAGGTCCAGCTAACGCACCAGGATTACTTCAGCGCTACAGGAGTATACATTTCAAGCAACGCGAACTATCTAAACTACAGAAGCATACATGCCAAGCAGTGAGGATTATTTTGAGTTGTAGGAGCATGGTAATGAGCATCGATATATTATGTAACGAGCATGTCGGGGCATGAGCATCGAGGATGCCGATAATCCCCTTTACAGATTGAGTCGGCGAGGGGGTATTATTCGCCGGCCTCTCCGGGAGTAGATGGCGGTTTCACTTGAGGGAGGCTTCCGATCCTTTTGGTGAGCCTCGACTCGAGCCGGAGATGACTCCCCGATCGCCCCCGGGTGGAACGCGGTAGCTCCGCCGTCTCCCTTCTCGGGTGGAGTCCCTGGGGGAGAAACACCTGGGGAGGGAATGTCAGAGGGAGGTGTGCCAGATGGTGGTGTACCGGCGGGGGGAGTACCTGAGGGAGCCAAATGACGAACCGACACGGTGGTCTCCCTGCCATCCGGGAGCCTGACATGAGCGTATTCTGGATTAGTATCGATGAGCTCGACCCCTTCCACCATGGGTTCATACTTGCTTTGTCGTACCGGGCGTTTCATGAACACTGTTCCGGGATGGGTTAGCCAGTCGGGCACCGATTGGCCGTCAACATAACGTCGTTGGTGAGTAAACATTCAGTCGTGAGGAGTCGCATTGGTGGACGTGCAGAGCAAAGAGCGTATGGAATTCAGGGCGTCGGGAAGGGTAACCTCCCACCGCTCGGGGCCCAGTCCTCTCAATTTCAACGCCAGAGTTACGGCTTTCCAAATAACTCCATTATAACGTTCCACCTGACCATTACCCTGTGGGTTGTAACCCGTCGTTCGACTAGTTGCTATGCCGTGCTCTAATAGGAACTGTTTTAGCCCGGCCGACATGAAACACGGCCCTCTGTCTGAATGTATGTACGAAGGTTTCCCAAACATAGCGAAGAGGTCAGACAGACATTTCACAACAGTGCCCGAGGTCATATCCGAGCACGGAAACGCGAAAGGGAACCTTGAATACTCATCAACAACAGTGAATATGTATCTGTTGTCTGTCTCGGTCGGCAGGGGCCCTTTGAAGTCAATGTTTAGTCTCTCGAAGGGAGAAGTGGCCTTGATCAATCTGCCAGAAGCCGAACCATAGAATCTGGGTTTTAGTTCAGCACAAACAGGGCATGAAGCATTCATTTGTTTAATATCTTCAATAGAATAGGGCAGGTTCTGTCTGCGTACGAAATGTGCCATTCTGGTTACCCCCGGGTGGCACAGAGACACATGGAGGTCTTGCAAAGCCCGACTGATTGTCGCCGAGCAGTAGACCCGCGAGAAGGTGTCTGCAGCAGGGTTTTCCCTCCCGGGCCGGTAAACAATGTCGTAACTATAGCAAGCTAGGTCTATCCGCCATCTCATAATTTTTTCATTTTTAATTTTCCCGTTATTTTTCCCATCAAACATGAATGCCACGGATCGTTGGTCCGTAACGAGCGTGAAGTGGTTTCCCAGCAAATAATGTCTCCATTTCCGCAGCGCTTCGACGATGGCGTACGCCTCCTTCTCTATCGCTGAGTGTCTCTGCTCGCTTCCAGAGAGAGTTCTCGAGAAGAACGCGACGGGTCTCCCAGACTGATTAAGCGTAGCAGCTATGGCGTGATCTGAAGCGTCGGTCTCCACCACAAAGGGCACCGAGCTATCGATCGATAAAACCACGGAATTACTGATATCGTCTTTGAGGCTGTGGAAAGCTTTTACAACAGCGGCATCTGGTGGAAAGTTTTTGCAATGCACTAGGGGATGTATTTTCTCGGAGTATTGCGAAATCCATGTCGCAGAGTAAGCAAACATGCCGATCACCCGGCGCATCGTCTGCAGGTCCTGAGGTGGTGGTAGCTCACGGAGCGGGCGCAATCGTTCAGGATCAGGCTTAATTGTGCCGTCGGCTATTGTGTAGCCGAGAAGGTCAATTGACCTTGCCGAGAATACGCATTTCTCATAGTTGAGAGTCAGATTATATTTTCTAGCAATGCTCAAGAATCTGTCCAGATTCATATCATGTTCCCCCTGATCCCTACCGCACACTGTGACATTGTCCACGTAAACAAAAGTGTCTTTGAGGTTTTCATCTGAGATGATGTCGTCCATAACTCGTTGGAAGCAAGCTACTCCATTCGTGACACCGAACGGAATCCTCCTGAACTGGTAGAGGCGCCTCCCTGCCTGGAATGCGGTGTAAGGTTTGTCTTCCTCTCGGATGGGAATTTGGTGATAGGCGCTTCGCAAGTCGATGGTGCCGAATATCTTATAATTGGCCACGCGTTCGACCATCTCGTCTATGCGCGGCAGGGGGTAGGCATCGAGTTGGGTGAAGCGATTGACCGTTTGGGAATAATCGACAACCATTCGTTTCTTATGGTTCTGACTGCTGGTTACTAACACCTGTGCGCGCCATGGCGAATCGCTCGGTTCTATAATTCCTTCTTCCAGTAATCGCTTGGTTTCTGAAGTGATGAAATTCATGTCAGCAGTGGTATATCGCTGCGATTTGATCGCTATCGGTTTGCAGACCGGCGACAGGTTAGCGAACAGCTGGGGGGACGTCACCTCCGCGGTGGTCAAAGCATTTAAAATTAAACGAGGTTTGCTTCCTCCAAAGGGTATTTCGACGCTCGTGTGCTGCTTGAGGACATTATGACCCAGAATTACGTCTGCGCATAAATCACGTAGCACCAGTACCCTTACATCCCGATGCGTGTACCCTTTTACGTCCAATTCGACTTTGCAGTACCCTCGTACGCGGGATTATAGTGAGGTGGCGGCCATGCATACCGTATTGTCTGTCGGGTGGATTATCCATTTCCTGCCCTTCACTAGCGAGCTGTTGACGAAACTTTCAGAGCTACCGGTATCAATCAGTGCCTCAGCCATATGCCCGTTAATTCGTACGTTGATGATAGCCTTGGATAGATTCCCCGGGGAGGCTGCAGTTAATTTATTTTGCGAGTAGAGAGCCGCAGAAGTGGGTTTATTTCTCCTTAGAGTAGATTTACATACCCTGGCATAATGCCCTTTCTTGTCGCAATTCATGCATGTGGCATCTCTGGCGGGGCATTTTTGACGAGGGTGCCTTTTGTACCCACAAAAGAAGCATTTACCAACCGGAGCAGTTGCTGAGGAGTTTGACGTGGCCTGGGTATCCGGCTCCTCGGGTGTTTCTCCATCCCCTATGTCTGGCTGTGTCTGTGCCAGTGGGGTTCCTTGGGTTCCCATCGTAGCAGCGTTCATTAGCAGCATCGGTGTCCCAAATGACTCAGATTGCTGCTGTGCCGTATCCATCGCTCGAGCCTGATCGACTACCTTGTCAAGAGTGGGTTGCGCTTTCTCTAGTAAGCGTTGCCGTATGTGGGCTGATCTGAGTCCTTGGATGAATGCCTCCCGTGTCGCTTCCTTTCGGTGTTCCTCGGCGCTTACGGCCCGGAAGCTGCAGTCTTTTCCCAGCTGATTCAGAGCTTGCAGGAACTGATCGATTGTCTCCCCGGCTGCTTGCTTGCGTGTGTTGAGAAGATGTCATATGTATACCTCGTTCTTGCGCTTCACGTAGAGCGCCTGCAGCACGTCGATCGCTGCTTCGTAAGTGTCGCACTCCGAGAAGAGCCTGTATACGCTGGGCGAGACATGATTCACGAGAGCGGCAAATTTGTCAGCTCCCTCTTCGATGATGGTCAGATAGTGTGAGAAGGAACAGAACCAATGCGACCATTTCATTTCTGCGTCAGTCGCGTTTGGGTCTGCGTCGAACCTCTCTGGTTTGTAGATCTTGTCCATCGTTGGTTGAGAGAGCCGAGAAAACCAAATGGAATAAATTGAAATGAAAGCGAGAGAAGAACCTTCAGAGTTTAGGCTTTATTCCATTTGATTGGAGCCGCTTCTACGGGCACACCAGGAAATACAAACGCAGCATGGAGTACAAGCAGTAAGGTACACACGCGCAACTAATCACCGCAAAATAAATCAGTATTATATATCAATCAGTGTTCTCACCATTCAATGAGCACCAAGTGAGCCGGCGACATACAACGGCAATGCCCCAGGGACAAAACCCCGCGGCCGAGCCGAACCTCAGCTTTATCTCTTCTGTGCTCGAGCCGGGCATCATGTGATCACACGTCACGACCTTCCATTCACCACATTCTCCCCGCCTTTAAAATGTAACTAGAGGTCCAGCTAACGCACCAGGATTACTTCAGCGCTACAGGAGTATACATTTCAAGCAATGCGAACTATCTAAACTACAGAAGCATACATGCCAAGCAGTGAGGATTATTTTGAGTTGTAGGAGCATGGTAATGAGCATCGATATATTATGTAACGAGCATGTAGGGGCATGAGCATCGAGGATGCCGATAATCCCCTTTACAGATTGAGTCGGCGAGGGGGTATTATTCGCCGGCCTCTCCGGGAGTAGATGGCGGTTTCACTTGAGGGAGGCTTCCGATCCTTTTGGTGAGACTCGACTCGAGCCGGAGATGACTCCCCGATCGCCCCCGGGTGGAACGCGGTAGCTCCGCCGTCTCCCTTCTCGGGTGGAGTCCCTGGGGGAGAAACACCTGGGGAGGGAATGTCAGAGGGAGGTGTGCCAGATGGTGGTGTACCGGCGGGGGGAGTCCCTGAGGGAGCCAAATGACGAACCGACACGGTGGTCTCCCTGCCATCCGGGAGCCTGACATGAGCGTATTCTGGATTAGTATCGATGAGCTCGACCCCTTCCACCATGGGTTCATACTTGCTTTGTCGTACCGGGCGTTTCATGAACACTGTTCCGGGATGGGTTAGCCAGTCGGGCACCGATTGGCCGTCAACATAACGTCGTTAGTGAGTAAACATTCGGTCGTGAGGAGTCGCATTGGTGGACGTGCAGAGCAGAGAGCGTATGGAATTCAGAGCGTCGGGAAGGGTAACCTCCCACCGCTCGGGGCCCAGTCCTCTTGATTTCAACGCCAGAGTTACGGCTTTCCAAATAACTCCATTATAACGTTCCACCTGACCATTACCCTGTGGGTTGTAACCCGTCGTTCGACTAGTTGCTATGCCGTGCTCTAATAGGAACTGTTTTCGCCCGGCCGACATGAAACACGGCCCTCTGTCTGAATGTATGTACGAAGGTTTCCCAAACATAGCGAAGAGGTCAGACAGACATTTCACAACAGTGCCCGAGGTCATATCCGAGCACGGAAACGCGAAAGGGAACCTTGAATACTCATCAATAACAGTGAATATGTATCTGTTGTCTGTCTCGGTCGGCAGGGGCCCTTTGAAGTCAATGTTTAGTCTCTCGAAGGGAGAAGTGGCCTTGATCAGTCTGCCAGGAGCCGCACCATAGAATCTGGGTTTTAGTTCAGCACAAACAGGGCATGAAGCATTCATTTGTTTAATATCTTCAATAGAATAGGGCAGGTTCTGTCTGCGTACGAAATGTGCCATTCTGGTTACCCCCGGGTGGCACAGAGACACATGGAGGTCTTGCAAAGCCCGACTGATTACCGCCGAGCAGTAGACCCGCGAGAAGGTGTCTGCAGCAGGGTTTTCCCTCCTGGGCCGGTAAACATTGTCGTAACTATAGCAAGCTAGGTCTATCCGCCATCTCATAATTTTTTCATTTTTAATTTTCCCGTTATTTTTCCCATCAAACATGAATGCCACGGATCGTTGGTCCGTAACGAGCGTGAAGTGGTTTCCCAGCAAATAATGTCTCCATTTCCGCAGCGCTTCGACGATGGCGTACGCTTCCTTCTCTATCGCTGAGTGTCTCTGCTCGCTTCCAGAGAGAGTTCTCGAGAAGAACGCGACGGGTCTCCCAGACTGATTAAGCGTAGCAGCTATGGCGTGATCTGAAGCGTCGGTCTCCACCACAAAGGGCACCGAGCTATCGATCGATAAAACCACGGAATTACTGATATCGTCTTTGAGGCTGTGGAAAGCTGTCACAACAGCGGCATCTGGTGGAAAGTTTTTGCAATGCACTAGGGGATGTATTTTCTCGGAGTATTGCGAAATCCATCTCGCAGAGTAAGCAAACATGCCGATCACCCGGCGCATCGTCTGCAGCTCCTGAGGTGGTGGTAGCTCACGGAGCGGGCGCAATCGTTCAGGATCAGGCTTAATTGTGCCGTCGGCTATTGTGTAGCCGAGAAGGTCAATTGACCTTGCCGAGAATACGCATTTCTCATAGTTGAGAGTCAGATTATATTTTCTAGCAATGCTCAAGAATCTGTCCAGATTCATATCATGTTCCCCCTGATCCCTACCGCACACTGTGACATTGTCCACGTAAACAAAAGTGTCTTTGAGGTTTTCATCTGAGATGATGTCGTCCATAACTCGTTGGAAGCAAGCTACTCCATTCGTGACACCGAACGGAATCCTCCTGAACTGGTAGAGGCGCCTCCCTGCCTGGAATGCGGTGTAAGGTTTGTCTTCCTCTCGGATGGGAATTTGGTGATAGGCGCTTCGCAAGTCGATGGTGCCGAATATCTTATAATTGGCCACGTGTTCGACCATCTCGTCTATGCGCGGCAGGGTGTAGGCATCGAGTTGGGTGAAGCGATTGACCGTTTGGGAATAATCGACAACCATTCGTTTCTTATGGTTCTGACTGCTGGTTACTAACACCTGTGCGCGCCATGGCGAATCGCTCGGTTCTATAATTCCTTCTTCCAGTAATCGCTTGGTTTCTGAAGTGATGAAATTCATGTCAGCAGTGGTATATCGCTGCGATTTGATCGCTATCGGTTTGCAGACCGGCGACAGGTTAGCGAACAGCTGGGGGGACGTCACCTCCGCGGTGGTCAAAGCATTTAAAATTAAACGAGGTTTGCTTCCTCCAAAGGGTATTTCGACGCTCGTGTGCTGCTTGAGGACATTATGACCCAGAATTACGTCTGCGCATAAATCACGTAGCACCAGTACCCTTACATCCCAATGCGTGTACCCTTTTACGTCCAATTCGACTTTGCAGTACCCTCGTACGCGGGATTGTAGTGAGGTGGCGGCCATGCATACCGTATTGTCTGTCGGGTGGATTATCCATTTCCTGCCCTTCACTAGCGAGCTGTTGACGAAACTTTCAGAGCTACCGGTATCAATCAGTGCCTCAGCCATATGCCCGTTAATTCGTACGTTGATGATAGCCTTGGATAGATTCCCCGGGGAGGCTGCAGTTAATTTATTTTGCGAGTAGAGAGCCGCAGAAGTGGGTTTATTTCTCCTTAGAGTAGATTTACATACCCTGGCATAATGCCCTTTCTTGTCGCAATTCATGCATGTGGCATCTCTGGCGGGGCATTTTTGACGAGGGTGCCTTTGTACCCACAAAAGAAGCATTTACCAACCGGAGCAGTTGCTGAGGAGTTTGACGTGGCCTGGGTATCCGGCTCCTCGGGTGTTTCTCCATCCCCTATGTCTGGCTGTGTCTGTGCCAGTGGGGTTCCTTGGGTTCCCATCGTAGCAGCGTTCATTAGCAGCATCGGTGTCCCAAATGACTCAGATTGCTGCTGTGCCGTATCCATCGCTCGAGCCTGATCGACTACCTTGTCAAGAGTGGGTTGCGCTTTCTCTAGTAAGCGTTGCCGTATGTGGGCTGATCTGAGTCCTTGGATGAATGCCTCCCGTGTGGCTTCCTTTCGGTGTTCCTCGGCGCTTACGGCCCGGAAGCTGCAGTCTTTTCCCAGCTGATTCAGAGCTTGCAGGAACTGATCGATTGTCTCCCCGGCTGCTTGCTTGCGTGTGTTGAGAAGATGTCGTATGTATACCTCGTTCTTGCGCTTCACGTAGAGCGCCTGCAGCACGTCGATCGCTGCTTCGTAAGTGTCGCACTCCGAGAAGAGCCTGAATACACTGGGCGAGACATGATTCACGAGAGCGGCAAATTTGTCAGCTCCCTCTTCGATGATGGTCAGATAGTGTGAGAAGGAACAGAACCAATGCGACCATTTCATTTCTGCGTCAGTCGCGTTTGGGTCTGCGTCGAACCTCCCTGGTTTGTAGATCTTGTCCATCGTTGGATGAGAGAGCCGAGAAAACCAAATGGAATAAATTGAAATGAAAGCGAGAGAAGAACCTTCAGAGTTTAGGCTTTATTCCATTTGATTGGAGCCGCTTCTACGGGCACACCAGGAAATACAAACGCAGTATGGAGTACAAGCAGTAAGGTACACACGCGCAACTAATCACCGCAAAATAAATCAGTATTATATATCAATCAGTGTTCTCACCATTCAATGAGCACCAAGTGAGCCGGCGACATACAACGGCAATGCCCCAGGGACAAAACCCCGCGGCCAAGCCGAACCTCAGCTTTATCTCTTCTGTGCTCGAGCCGGGCATCATGTGATCACACGTCACGACCTTCCATTCACCACACAGATAATTACAGAATGCTGTTATGAGAGATGTCCATGCACATTGTAAGAAGTTGATGTTTCTGTACTGGTACTAACATTGTAGTCAGGCTGCCAATTTATAGCGTTAGTATGTGGCTCCACTACAGGAGTAATCAAGTACTCTTGTAAACAATAGAGTGTTTGTAGAAGCTTGAAGCAAGAATTGTTGAAGTGTAAAGGAGGCAATGATGTTTGGATTGTTACGTGACAGCAATACTGTTAGCTACTCTCTAAACCATCATCCCTATCTTGTTTAAAAAATTTTTTTAGAATGTAGTTTGTCATCCCTCCATTGCTTTTTTATTTAACATAATTATTTTTTTCACTTGTTTCTGTAATTTTTTTTATAGTGTGTAATAACAGAATGGTAATGGTACTCGGGGGATTCCCAATGTTGGAGCAAAAGTACCAAGAGATCTTTGTCAGCATTGTCAAATACTGCATGTCTTCCTGCATGTCTTACGTAACCCTGACTGTATCTTGCAACTCTGTCTTATTGTATTGCTTGTTTCTCAAAGAACTAAATGGTATTCAGAGAATACATTGATACCCTGCGCAGTCTTGAGGACTTGGTGTGAGCGAAATCTTTTGTTTTTTTAAGGATTTTTTTTCCTTTGATCCAATATGGCTGCCAGACCATGTGACACATGGTGGTCATTTTTTATGAAAATCCTGTTCCAATTTCAAGTCAATTGGATGAAAATTGAGGATTTTAGAAATTTGCCTGTGTTGACCTCAAAATAATTGGTAGTTGAATTCAGTGACTTGATATTCAAATCCTCTTAAAATTTCAAGTCAATTGGATGAAAATTGAGGAATTTATAAAATTGGCCAACGTTGACCGTTGGCTGATGTTGACCTCAAAAGAGTAACTGCTTTATCACATGGTTATATGACATGTGGTAAAGTTTCAATTTCCTCCGCTGAATGGTTTTCGATGTATGCTCCAAACAAAATGCAGACACGTACGAACGACATACGTACATACGCACGCTACCGATCGCTTAACCATGCTTCTCGCTTCGCGAGTGTCGGATAATAATGTCTTCACCCAGATTCAGGGCACACAATGACCTGCACTTAGAAATGCTCAAAATAATTACTATGGATTAACAGTCAAGAGAACAATATCAGTGATCATGCTGAAGCTTGAGGTATGTGGCCATCTGCATGACATTTTCAGGCAAATTTATCAACACCAGGCATAGGGGAGTCCCATACATTGTGACCATACTCTGTGCAGAGCATTGGTGCTGCCGAAGCAATCTCCTTGGCTATTGGGTACAATCCTGGACTGGTCGCCACTCCAACACAGGATCCCAGCAAGCTGGCACTCATTTTTCCGACCTCCGAAGGATGACAAGCAGAGTCAACCCCACCTGGTATTAATTCAACTGATGAGGGGGATTTGAACTATGGATCCAAGGATCCCAAGCCCACTACCCTAACCATTAAGCCAACACCAGGCATAGGGGAGTACCTTACCCAATCCATACTCTCACTGTTGTACACATACACTGCGGTATTCAGCAAATGTGCTCGAGCAATAAATTTGTTTTCTGGAACCCCAATTGCCTGCCCTGTCCATACGAGAAGCTCTTATGTAAGCTTCAACACTGGAAACACCAGTGGAAAGTATGAATGGCTCAATATCAGACGTGTGTGCGACAATTGCAGAATGCACAGGTCCGTGTTGTTATTGTGAGCCAGTGATTATATGTGCACATGAGCGAAATAAACAGTTACCTCTGATTAATTAGAACATTGACCACTCCACTAGATTAGTATGCCAAAACAAAGATGAAAGGAACACTAAATGTCAGTTCAAACATTTATTCATCTCGTGGGCCCATTGATCCAATGGACCAAATTTTCATTGGTCTTCACAGCCTTGTTGCATACCCACCTGCTGTACTGCTTGAGCATTCGCTTGCCTTTCACCAAGCCCAGATTAGATGTGCTTGGGGCCAACGTGGGGATTATATGTTCATTATTATTACCCTCTCCAAAGGAGAGGGTATTGCATTGGAGTCTGCTTGTTTGTCTGTCTGTCTATCTGTCTGTCTGTCTATCTGTCTGTCTGTCTTTTTATTTTTTGTTTTTGTTCTGTTTGCACAGAACTTTCGTGTTTTTCTCTACAACTGCTTGTCAGATTGAGACGTAATTTTCACCATGGGTGTGACTACTCATGTAGAATGTTGTAACGTCATGGGTCACGTGGTGTGACCACATGGTGTGGTGTGTGAAGGCATGTTGGAAAAACGGAAAAACTTTGGACCTCTTCATCTCTGAAATCACACCAAGGAAAAAAATTGGAACTTGGCACATGGCAAGTACTCCTCATGGGAAATGTGTGATTTTTTTTTTAATGTCATAGGTGCCTTCGTTTTGACGTCATGATTGCATTTGTTGAACGCTACATCTGATCAGTATGAAAATTTTTGAGGGTCATCTCGGGATAAAATGGTCCACAGAAAAAAAAAATTGATGACGTCATCGGTCATGTGATTCAGTGGCCATATTGTTTGTTTAAAAAAACCTTCAAAAACCTTCTTTTCTGAAGTGGCTGAATAGATTGAGGTGAAACTTTACAGGCATGACTGCCGACTCAAGAGGAACAAAAGTTTCACGCATATGATGTCATAGGTCACATGGTTTGGCAGCCATATTGAATTTACCCGAAAAACCTATAAAATCAACCTTCTTCTCCAGATCGGCTCAACAGATTGAGGGGAAACTTCACACAAATGTTCCCCAAGCCTTGGGTGTACAAGTTTGTGAAGCAATAATTGATAGGTCATTGATGGGTTTGGCAGCCATATTGTATTGAAGAAAAATATTTAATTATGTTTTCTATGGAACCCCTTAATCAATCGACATGAAATTTCACAGTTATGATCCAGTATAGATGGGGAATAAATGTTTTAAATTTCAGCATTATCAGGCATATGTTTTGGCTGCCAGAATTTTTTATTTTTTGATCTGGGTTCTTTTTGATTCTTTAATATTTTTTTAATTTTTTTGAAAAAGGCTCACTTGGCTGTGCCTGGATGGGTTTGAGCGTATTGGAGTAGCAGCTGAAATGCGAATCCTATCCAGGTTCCTCCTGATGACTTCATCTTTGCTTTTTGCTAGTTCGGGTTCCTTCTGATGACTCCAATGCAGGACTGTACCGATTTGATCTTCCATTTAATTTGAATTGAATTCATTTTAATCCCATTCTAAATTTAGTTGAATAATATTGAAAAACGTCATGGGTCAAGGTCAAGTGTCCAATCAAAGCGGGGTTGTATCAAAGCGGGACGTCTTGGTACCCGGTCATCACTGCCAGCAGTTATACAGTTGCAGCTCTCATCATGTCTCTTATTAATTACGTAACACACCAGTACACAAACGCCACACAAAATACACTACACAAAATTACACAAACACCACACAAAACAAGTTCTGGTGAGGGTCTGCAATGTCTGATTGCTCTTTCTAGTTTAATGTATGTATCTATGTCGAAGTGATGGGTAGATAATGAAAATATATCGCACAAAAAAGTTAAACAAAGTGATGTCATCTAAAAATGAAATTGCACAACATTTTTAACCGACGAGGCACCACCTGAGGGACCACACGGCACTGCGGGTCAAACACTGTCAGTCGATGTGAGATGTGTACGTATTCTTTATTTTTTTTTTAAACATGTACCGATGTCGAAGGCATTCGATAATATGAGTGAGGAAAGTGAAAGAAAAAGACTATCGCAAATAAATTGTTGCGACCTGTTCCAAGTCAAGGCATGGTTGAGAAGGCCAAAAAGCATGGTGGCTTCAGACCCTAGCAGGTAACCCAGGATACGCTTTAATACACCAGAGGGTGAGGTGGCTGAGAATCACCTGATAAAGGATATAATTAAATAAGGCCGTTAATTATCTTCAAAAGGGGTGTTTTAATGAACCCAAACACCCAATTTTCACTCATGTACTTCCTTGGAGTACTTTAAGTGTGCAAGCAAAGTTTCAGGCTGCCAAATTTCATGGCTTTCGAGTTATGGAGCGCGCACACACACACACGCGCACATGCACGCACATGCACACACACGCGCACGCGCATGCACACACACACTGCCATGTATTAGGATAGAAGGTAATTCACTGTTCTTCTTCTTCTTCTTCTTCTTCTTCTTCTTCTTCTTCAAAAGACTTCAATTTGACCATTCCTTCATCCGTGTCTAAAAAGTCCAACTAAACTGTTACAATGTTTCTTTTCTCCATTCTCTTACTTCTCCTTCATTGCATCCTTCCCATAATGTCTTTAAACGTATCACTGAGTGAATTTTTTTTTAATCCCATTTTGCAATGCATATTTGTGTTCTATTAATCTTTTTTTTTCCCCCCAACTTCTGTACCAATTCACCCCACCTCCTTAAATCTACCTCCTCCTAACATGCTATTTGTTATATTCTCTCCATTTTGCACCTCTTCACTGTCCTCTGCTTTACTCTCAGCTTCTCCTTTGGTGTCCCAAACTGTGTGGTGTTCTCACATCTGTGGGCTCCATTCTAACTTAACAGGTATCTCTCTCTCAATCAGTGAACTCCTCAACATCTCAAACATGCTCTTTCTTTGCTCTCATCACACCCGCTCTTCTCAACCCCTCAAATGTTGTTCCTCGCCCTGCCCGCTCCCTTCTTCACCAAACCACAACCAAGTCTCATCCTTCCCCTCTCCCCACTGCGAGCCTCGTCCTCCTGTCACATCTCCATGCCTGCTCTCATCGCCTCCCCTCCCTCTCAAAGCTTTCCTCGCATCCTTCCCTCTCAAAGCAACCTTCACTCTCTTCTCCCTCCAAACTTCCCTCTCACCTTTCTCAAAAATTCCCCCTCACCCTTCTGCCTTAATTCTCCCCTCTCACCCTTCTCTCTCCAAACTCCCCCCTCATTCCAACTTCTATAAATCCCACTCCTCCCCAGTCACATCCACAAAGCAGCCTCCTCCCCCTACCCTCTCTCTTCCAACTCATTCCTCCACCTGCTCCAATGTTTGACTTCCCTCTGCCCCCTCCCTTATTTCTCCCCACTGTGCCTCATCCCATCATCACCGAGCCTTTTCTCATCCTCCTTCTGATCCGGCCCTCTCCCCTAGCTCTTCGGAAATCCCCCACACACTGTCGACAACTCTCCCTACCTCTCCTCCTCCTCCCTCATCATACCCTCCCTCCCCCTCCCCTGCACCTAAAGCCTCCTCCCCTCCCTCTTCCTTAACAGAGTGGACCTCAAGGATCTGAGACCTTCACTCTAACCTGACAGATCTCTTCATGCAGCTTGCCACTGATAAACCAGACATAAACTGCTTCATAGAAACCTTCCTCCTTCAAGACGTCTCTAACTCCTTAGTATCTCTCCCAGTTTACTTCCTCCTCTAGTGTGACAGAACTGAGCCCCGACCTGGTGGCAGAGTTGCTTTCTCCATCAAAAACATTATTCCTCACTCTCCATGCACCGCCCTCACTCACCCACACCTCCAGAAATACCTCTGGCTATGGCTTCCTCTCCACTCCCACCTCATGTTTATACAGTTTGTTTGTTGTACCGTCCACCAAACAGTGATGACTCCATTTACATCTCGCTCTCCGAAAACATGGACCAACTTCTATCCTCTCATTCCAACTCTCTCTTCCTCATATGTGGTGACTTCAATTGTTATCATGCCAGTTGACTGGGTGTAGGTATCTCTCTCACCTGTGATAGTACTTCAGCAAAGGACTTCAGTGACTCATTGGAACTGACACAAACTGTCAACTTCCTGATCCGGATCTCAACCAATGGTACTACCTACATCTCTTCTGGATTTGATTTTGACCAATTTCCCAGAAAATATCTGCTGTTTTTCGACTGCTCCAATTGGTTCATCTGATCATATTGTTGTAGTTCTGCAAAACCGCATGCCTCCATGGCAATGGCACCCAACATACAGTGATCCCTCGGCAGTCATTAACTCGCCTGTTCGAATAACAGAGAGCTATAGCGATACCCCCGGCGTGAGCGTCAGCTTCAGTGTGAGCGTGGAAATGTTAAAGTTTTTGGTGCAAGTTATTTCCTTTCTAATGTTTTTATCTAGCACACTATTTTTTACTGATTACAATATACAAATACATATATTGCTTTAAAATTATTTGGATCAGACTTCACTGCAATGCTTTATAAAAAATATTATGACTAGTCTTTTAAAAATGATAAATGTATAAACAGGCGAGCATTGGGTGGCTTTGACACCAACTCTCTGGTTTTGTTAGTCTTCGTGCAGAAAGACCTTCCCTTCATGTCTCATGTGTTAACGGGACGAAGTGCATTGTGTGGGTCTTATAACTATGTCTATTAACGATATCTCTATCTTCTAATCTGATTTATATTCCAACCTTTCCTTTTAGCCACCTTACTATAATTACCGTCTGTCCGTCTGTCTGTTCCAAGGTACTGCAAAAGGGCTGAACCGATCGCAACCATTTTTTGGGTGTGTAATCGTGGGACCCCTTGGAGTAAAATAGGCAAAAATATTGTTGCAGCCCAGGACCGGTGGGGAGAAACGACCACGAGGTGGGGGAGTTACGCCGTCTCCCACCGGACTCCCGGAATTGCAGGCCGTCGCTCAGGGTTAATTCCGTAAGGCGGGTCGCTGAACCGACCGTGGATGCTAATACCTCCACCGCATAGCGTAGTGTCTTTTTGTCTTGAACCAATTTACCTAATTAACCACGCGGTGTCGTCTACTGGGGAACCACGCCATCGGTACGCCTTACCCGATCCGGATCACTCTACCAACTACCAACCACCTTTCCGGATCGGATGCAGCCGAGCGGAACTACAAAGGACGTACCGGCTAGAATGAACAGAATATTGGGAATAAAGACCCGGCTAAAATTCAGATCCGAACCATGCTGGACCAATGAAGGAAAAGACGAAAACGAACTGGGAACATTTCTACAATCATTTATTTACACGAAAGCGAGGAAATGTATGTGGCACAGGAACAGGTTGATTGGGAATGTTATGCAGGGGAAGATGAGGGAAAGATGTAGTGCGACAATTTTACAGCAACTTGCAAAGGAAACACAGAGCAGCATTGTCACGAGAATAAAATGGGCAAGATTTACAATGATCAAATAAAACACTAATGCAATTCTATTTAAAGACGGTGCCACACACTCAGACGCACGCTCAGACGAAAATAAACCCAGATGTATTCCAAAGGATCCCCGCAGCCAGAGAGGGAGGTGAGATGAGATCGCAGTTCTTTCGGGTACCTGAACGTTGGAGGGAAGGGATGCTCCGTGGTGCGGCACCTGCCAATGGTCATGCGGCTTGGTCCACGGCTGCCCGTGTGGAGACCGTGTCTGCGAAGGAGCCCGGGTCGAGTAGAGCAGAGTCCAAGGTGGGGATCAGGGCTGCAGACAGGACCCTACGAGAGACCCGGTCAAGGTTGGGTCGAGGTCTTCCCAGCTCTCTCACACTCGAAACGAACGACCGCCAAAGAGCGCAACCACTCCACGAACTTCCTCCTTTCGTTCGCTATCAGTCGCCAAACTGTCTCACACCAACGCTCCGCTCAAGACGATTCACTTTCCAGCTCACTCTCAAGACGACTCACTTTCCAGCTCACCAGACCACTCTGAAGGAATGGTGTCGTAATTTATGGATCGCACTCAGCGGGGAGGGGCCTTGGTGAAGCCAACGTCACTGTTCGCCCTGATTGGTTGGGGCTTCCATGGGGCCACCCTTTCTGGGCGGGGTTTCGGCCATACCGGGAAGCCGGCCCACTCCGCGTGTCTGGACTCGCCAAAAAGGTACTACCCAAAGATTCTGCCTCGGGAAGCGAGTGGCCCGTTAGACGAGTTGGCGAGCACGCGCTTGTTCAGCCCACGCGAGAGTAGCAAGCGAGATGAAGGTGCGAGCAGGCAGAGGGTACCGTGGGTCATCGTGGATGGGATATAATGATTTATTAATCCAACTAAAAAAACATCGCAATGTACCCCAGTGTCCTCCCACTACACACAAGGAGGGATTCTCTCTGCACATATACTTAATGGAATAACTGACTTGGGACACTGTATGTTTGTATACATACGGTTCCTAGAACTGTAACAATATAATAACATGACCCCTTTGACAGCTCTCGTAGGGAGCGGGTGCTTCTTGTGGTATAAATCAAGCAAGCAAGCAAACACACCACAATATGAATAGCAAACACACCACACAGCCTCCTGTGGGAGAATCAACATAAGAACAAGCACACTATACGGCCAGCGCATGGCCCGCCATTTCACTCAAATCTGCGTGCCAATTTCCAACGGCATCTCACCTTGCTCACCCCTTGCTCACCAAAAACACACCACCTCGACCAACAACACCTCCCGCACATGGGAAAAATATTCCCGCACCTCCTCGTACATATGTACCGATACAATTCACCACTAAACAGAGGCGTGCGGCACAGCTCAGGCTGTACTCGAACTGCGTGATGCGCGGACAAGCAATGGATGTTAATAGCACCAACTGCATCTCACCGGGAATGTCCCGTGTGAGCACGTGGGATTGATACGACCCTTGTCCAGTCGCCAGAACACGGCAAGACGGGTGGCGAGGAAGGGTCACAGGAAGAGCAATCTGGGAGTTTTGGGACAGAGCTCCAGGCCGTGTCACGCCGGATGTGCAAATGAGACCGCTTCTGGCCCCAGGAGCCTGGCAGGGTGTGGCTAGGGCCACTGTGACCTAATATAGAAGTGGGATTCAGGTCACAGCGAGTCGCTTCGGGTCGTCACCCCACCCTTCACCGGGGGCTTATAAAAGGCAGATCACGGAACCGCTCGCCCTCTTCTTCACCTATCCGCTTCACCCTCTTCTTCACTACTCCTCGTTGCCTCTGCCCATTGCTGGCTCTTCACTCGCAGTTGATGTGTGACTGAGATGTGTTTATTCCGGAGGACCTGTGCGGAGCGCACGTTGCCACGCGCCCCGGCAAAGTGACTAAGCCGGAGATAACGTGCCGACTTTTGAGGTGCGAACACTCAAGCGGAGCATCCTACGAAGGTACACGCTACACTAGCAGACCTATGCATGACTAGGTTCGGAATCTTTTGCCTCACACATCTTCTCTTCTCTCTCTTTTTCCACCCCTCTATCTCGTCCCCTTTGGACGCACAAAAGAGCATCCATTACTGACTCCCAATCACATTTTCCTCTGGCACGACACCGCACCCCCTCCCCACATTACACTACACCACACCTCCCACTTCCACACCTTGGACAACAGTGTTTCTCCCCCACCTCCCCTGTAGCGTACTGAGTTGCGTTGGTTGGCCGACAGTGCCAGGTATTGCGAGGCCGTTTATCCTCATCTGCTCTCTTTCTTTCTGGCTATCTAATCTTCCTCGGGTGTGTGTGTGTGTGTGTGTGTGTGAGATGGCACCTGTCATAGCATAAGTTAAGATAGTATAAGTTCGAACGGGACAAGTCTGCATTGTGTCTGCTTTGTAAAATTGCTTGCCCTTTTGTCACACCCCATGAATTCCTTGCTATCCCTGCTGCACATACGAATAACCCCAATTCACTGTGCCACATTCCTTTCCCTGCTCGAGTGTAAATAAATGATTTGTATAGAAATGTTTCCAGCTCGTTTTCGTCTTTTCCTTCATTGGTCCAGCATGGTTCATATTCTCGCTTAGCCAGGACGTTATTCCCCAACGATATGTTATTCTAGCCAGTACATCCTTGGGCAGTTACGCTCGGCTGCATCTGATCCGGTGAGGTGATCCGGTTTGAACAAGGCGTACCGAGGGAATGTCCTCCGGTAATTAGATCACGTGACCATTAGGAAAATGGTATTTATTATATGGAGGACCCTATGTCACGTGGTCGAGTTATTGGCGTTCACGGTCGATTAGCGACCCGCCTCGTCACAAAGTTATTCATGTGCGACGACCTGCAATTCCGGAGAGTCTGGTGGAACCCGAGGCAGCTATCCCACTCGTGCTCTTCTCGTCCCCGACCCCCGGGTCCGCAACAATATGCTTGTCAAATTGGATATCTTTCTGGCTGTTATTGGAGAACCACATCAGCGCCATCGAGTCTGGCATTCCACAGAGGTGTGGCAGGGACTTCAAGGAGCCACCAAATTTCTCGACTGGTCTCCCATTTTCACTTTCTCTGATATCAACTCATCCTGGGAATTTTTTCAAAGATATTTGCTCTCTCTCATGCATAGATTTATCCCATCTCATCTTCAGTTGTCATACCCTTCCACCTGGCCATGGTACAGTGAAGCTTGTGGTGAGGTAGTTGGCCTGAAACAACTTGCCTTTGCCTCATGGAAGGCAAATCCAACTGAAGGCAATCTCAGTTCCTTCCACAAAGCTCAGAACAAGTGTATGTCTATCCTCAGGAGAGCCAGAAAGCAACATCTTTCTCATCTGAAGTCTGAACCGTCAAACCTGTCTCCCTCCAAATACTGGTGGTGGCTGGTTGTCTATTTCTGGTGTATGTTCCTCCTTCATACCCTCCCTTTCCTCAAATAGCCGTACAGCTGAAACTGCCAATGAAAATGCTGAATGCCTAAACTCTGCTTCTAAATCTTGTGTCCCAAACCCATTGCTCTGCTGATAAGTTCTGCACCCAACTTATCCAATTGCACCCAGCTGTTCCTCGACTCTGTGCCATTTTCTCCTGACAAGGTGGAGAGTTTGCTGTGAAACCTCGACTCTGATTCTGCAACTGGTTTAGACGGCATCAGCTCATGTGTCCTATAAACCTGCTCTGCTGCTCTTGCTCACCCTCTCTCTGTTCTATTTACCCCCTCATTTTCTCAAGGTCATCTGCCATCTGCTTGGAAATCAGCAAACATTACTGCTCTGCACAAAAAAGGTGCAAAACATCCCTGCAACTACAGACCAATCAGCCTTCTCCCAATCATCAGCAAGGTCATGGAATCCATCATCGCTTCCGACATCAAATCTTTCTTCTCCAATGGTTTGATTCCTGATCATCAATTTGGTTTCAGACCAGGTCACTCTACCCTGGATATGCTGCTTCTGCTCTCCCAACAATGGATGGAGGTCCTCAATGCCAGACAGGAAATCCGAGCCGTATCCCTGGACATATCACGTGCTTTTGACACGGTCTGGCACCCTGCCCTACTCGCCAAACTCTCTTCCCATGGTATCCAAGGCCATCTCCACTCATGGCTCGCAGACTTCCTCTCCCGTCACAGTCAACACATGCCCTCTTTAATGAAATTCGTTAATGCCATCTTCCTGTCCAGGCTGGAGTTCCAACAAGGCATTGTGCCAAAACGAAAGTGTTATTTTAATGCAGAACTAAATACAAAATTCCTGTGTTTTCAAAGTGGTCGAGAAGAATGGGAATCCCAGTGCTTGGTATGTAGAGCTGGTACATACACATCTCTGTGTCAAATAAAGGTGTTATTGATTTACAATCTCATGTAGACTCGGACAAGTGCAATATTTCCAGTAATAATTCAGTATTTCGACTGGAAGAATGGTAGTTTGCTGTCAAAATGTATCGAGGTCCTGAACACAGCCAATCAGACTGCTGATACGATTGCTCAATACATCAATTTTTACCTCAACTGGAACATAGCTCTGGGGAGCTTATGGGATGGCGTGTCGTCTATCCGTCCAACTGTCTGTCCGTTTGTCCGTCCACATACATTTGCAACTTCTTCTCTGAATGTACTCTGAATGTACTAACAACCTTCATCACCAAGAATGTACCAAAGTTTGTTGACGGCATTAAAAAAAAATCGGGGCCAAAGGGGATCGACCGGAGCGGGGAAGGGTTCCCCCCAAAATATGTATTTGCTTTCTTCTCCAAAACTGCATACACAATTTCTATGAAATTTGACCACAACCTTCATCACCCATGGTATACCAAAGTTTATTCACGACATTAAAATAATCGGTGTTTGAGGGGGTTTACGGAGCGGGTTTACGGAGCGGTGTTACGGGAGAGGGTGGTGCTCCCCCCCCCCAAAAAAAACAGGGATGCACTTGCTTTCTTCTCAGAAACTACACATGCAATTCCGATAAAACTTGACCATGACCTACATCACCCATGATGTACCAAAGTTGGTTCACGACATTAAAAACTAAAAGGGCACTCGGAAGAGCGCATACCTCTACCGCATAATGCCTGATCTATGACAACACATCGGGACCAATAAATTTTTGAAATGTCATGCTATACAGTACTATCTCGTTTTTGGCCCGATCTCTCGATGGTGAAGAACCACTTAAAGAATTAAACAATTGTCGTATCCTGATCTGGATTCGGATCTTCACCAAAATCTAATCATTTTGTCCTTGTGGCAAACCAAACCTGTCCACCAAGTTTCGTCCGAATCCGTCCACAACTTTTTTAGATATCGTGCTAAATATCATTTTTAGCCATAAATCTCAATGGTGAAGAATCACTTTAAAAAAATCTAGTGGTTGGATCCGGATACGGATCTTCACCAACATCAAACCAATTCGTCGTGGTCACACACCCAACCCGTCCACCAAGTTTCATTCGAAACTGTCCACAACTTTTTAGATCCTCGTGGAGGATCTCCAAGTCTTACTCATGTTGTTGTTCTTCATCTTCTTCTTGTGGACTTTTTTGTTTCACAGCCTACAGTTTTCATCGAAACTTCCTGAAACTTGGCGTATATATGTAAAAATACCCTGCGCAGACAGTAACCGTCTCCGATATTGAAAATTCCTCCCAGAAAAAAAGTTATGACGTCAAAATATCTCTGCTAATGGAAATCGCCTTAAAAATTATCTCCGAAACTCGGCCAGGTTTTTGAATTCTGTTTGCGGGCATCGAACAGGGCATTAGCAGAGATGAATTACCGCACATATGATACATCACTATGACGTCATATCAATTTTTATGACGTCATTCCTATTTTTTTGACATTTTTTGTTTCACAACCCAGAGTTTTCATCGGATCTTCGTGAAACTTGCCATGTATATGCAGAAAGCCCACGCGCAGGCAGTAACCATCTCTGATTTTGGAAATTCTTCCTAGAAAAAAAGTTGACGTCATAATATCGCCGCTAATGGAAATCGCCTATACCATTATCTCCGAAACTCGGCAAGCTGTTTGAATTTTGTTTGCGGGAATCAAGCCGGGCATTAGCAAAGATAATTTATCACAAACTTGATACATCACAATGACGTCATATTCGTTTTTATGACGTCATCATTAAGAGGACGAGGATCTTAGCTCATTTGAGCTTGTTGAGATAACATGCTGTATATCGGGTTAGCACGATCTCTCAATGGTGAAGAATCACTTCAAAAATTCGAGGAGTCGGATCCGGATTCGGATCTTCAATAAAAACCAATCAGTTCGTCCTTGTCACACACCAAACCTATCCACAAAATTTCATCCGGATCCTTCCACCACTTTTTGAGATATCCTGTACACAATCAGATAAACAGACAGAAACGGGTGAAAACATAACCTCCTTCACCTCGGTGGTGGAGGAAAAATTGGCATCTAAGGGGGTGTATAGGGGGGTTGCCCCCTAAAATATGTATTTGCTTTCTTCTCCGAAACTACACACACAATTTCGATGAAACTTGACTCCAACCTTCATCACCCGTGATGTACCAAAGGTTTTTCACACCATAAAAAATATATCTGGGTCTGATAGGGTCTACAGGGGTGGGGGTTTCCCCCCAAAAGAGGTATTTGCTTTCTTCTCAGAAAAAACACACACAATTCCAATGAAACTTGACTACCACCTTCCTCACCTGTGATGTACCAAAGTTTGTTCACAGCATTAAAAAAGAATCGCGGACTGAGGGCGTGTGTGTGGGTGTTGCCACCCCCCCCCCCCCACCACCACCAAATATGTATTTGCTTTCTTCTCCAAAGTTCCAAACACAGTTTCAATGAAACTTGACCACTGCCTTCATCACCCATGACGTATCAGAGTTTATTTATTTTATTTTTATTTTTATATATTTTTTGGAAACCCTGTCGAGGCTCGTATGAGAGCTAACACACAGAATGTACAACAATGGGAGCAGGGGATAAGAGGGGTGGGAGCGGGAAGGAAAAAACAGTGGAGAACAGAGACATGGGGAGATCTGGGTAAGGGGGAGGGATGGGATGGGGTGGGGTACACAGGGTAAATAAGATGGACAGTCCAGGGACTTTCAGGAAGGAAAGCAGGGAATTTGAAGGAGGTGGGTTTGGGGTGGATTAGCGGGGGCAGAAAAGATCGAGAATTTGGATGGGGGAAGATAAGAGATTGTGGTGAACAGCTGTTTTGAAGACTTGGAGGGAAGAGTGGGATTGAAGAGAGTGTGGGAGTTTGTCCCAAAAGCGGGGAAAAAGAGGAATGAAAGAGTGAAGGTGATCAGTGGTTCGTAATTTTGGTACTTTTACCAGAAAGGGGTTGCTGGTGGACCTTGAGTGCCCTGTGGAAATATGGTGGGGACATATCGCAGACAGGGCAGGAGGGGGGGGGGGAGACCAGAGAGTAGACTGTAGAAGACAAAATGACCACCGACCTGCGTGCGTTGAGAGATACCAATGATCCTAAATTCCTTGGTTTCCACACCATGAAGCTGAGAAGGGTGAAAGGTGGGAGCGCCAGGCCAGAGTGGAGAGCAGTACTCCATCAGGTTGTGGATGAAAGCTTTGTATGTGGTCTGGAGCTCAGGTGTGCCAAGGAAGGACTTTTCACAACGGAGGATGCCCAGTCGGTGACTGGCTTTGGAGGGTAACTTGGAAATGTGACTTTCCCAGGAAAGATCATGGCAAACAGTGAGACCCAGAAGCTTGAATGAAAGGACTTCTTCAAGAGGATTGTTAAGAAAGTAGATGGAAAGGGGGGTGGTGAGGGGGGGGGTTCCAGACGGTCCTTTCTGAGAGCCATCGTGAGAGTGTGAGATTTGTCAGGATTGGAGGACAAGTTCCACGTGTTGGACCAGCTTGTGATTTTATCCAGAACTGCAGAGAGTGAAGTGGCTGCTGCTTGCCGATCTGAGGGATGACAGATGGTACGACAGAGGGTGGAGTCATCAGCAAAGAGATAAAGAGGATTTTCCAGTGTTAGGGAGATCATTCATGAAAACCAGAAAATGAACAGGGCCCAGAACACTGCCTTGAGGAACTCCAGCCCTGACAGGAAGAGGGGATGAGAGAACTCCACTTAGGGCCACACGTTGACTGTGACAGGAGAGGAAGTCTATGAGCCATGAGTGGAGATGGCCTTGGATACCATAGGTAGAGAGTTTGGTGAACAGGGCAGCGTGTCAGCCCATGTCAAAAGCACACGATATGTCTCAGGAGATGGCTCTGATTTCATGTCCGGCATTGAGGACCTCCATCCATTGTTGGGAGAGCAGAAGCAGAATATCCAGGGCAGGGTGCCAGACCGTGTTCAAAAGTATGCAATATGTCTCAGGAGATGGCTCTGATTTAATGTATGGCATTGAGGATCTCCATCCATTGTTGGGAGAGCAGAAGCAGAATATTCAGGGTAGAGTGACCTGCTCTCAATCCAAATTGATGATCGGAAATCAGGTCATTGGAGAAGAGGAAGGATTTGATGTCTGAAGCGATGATGGGTTCCATAATTTTGCTGATTATTGGGAGAAGGCTGATTGGTCTCTTGTTGCAGGGATTAGTTGTTGCACCTTTTTTATGCAGGGCAGTAATGTTTGCTGATTTCCAAGCAGATGGCAGATGACCTTGAGCAAATGAGAGGGTGAATAGAATAGAGAGAGGGTGAGCAAGAGAAGAGGAGCAGGTTTTTAGGACACGTGGGCTGATGCCTTCTGGACCGGTTGCAGAATCTGTGTCGAGGTTTGACAGCAAGGTCTCCACCTTATCTGTAGTAAAACCATTAAAACCATGGTTTGTTCACAAAATTAATAAAACTGGGGCCTGAGGGGTCGAAGGGAGAATTGCCTCCCCCCCCTGACCCCCAAAGAGGTGTTTGCTTTCTTCTCAGAAAGTACACACAATTTCAATGAAACTTTACCACAACCTTCATCACCAGTGATGTACCAAAGTTTGTTCATGCTATTTAAATATCGGGGTTGAAGGGGATTTATGGGTGGGGAGGGGCGAGGGTTGCCCCCCAAATAAGTATTTTCTGGTATAATGGTTAATTGGTATGTACACTTTGCTGATCCCACGTTGACCTCCCCCCCCCACCCCCTCCCAGTATCATTATTCCACCAGGTGAGCGTCCAGGTGAATTGCCTCTATGTTTTGAAAGTTAAAATATGATAACTGAAACCATAAAGCTCGATTCCGTGCAAACCAAGACCTCAAAGACCGTCGGAATCTCCCACAATGAAGCTGAGTCTACACAGGGTCCACTTATCACTTCATCATCGCAGGAGGTCACTGGTATCCCTGAATTCGACCGCCTCCACTCTGGTGGCGCCCCCAGATTTCTGCAGGGCTCCCACGGTCCAGGGAGCAGTGTGTTTGTGCGTGCCCCCCCCTCCCCCAACATCTCAACACAAATTCCAGTTTACTATCCGTCCCCATTGGGAACATTCCAGTTTCTCCTTCCTTCAAGTTTGTTTCTGTGTCCATGTTGTCCATCCCGTCCATCCCGTGCGTCCTCCCCTTCCCCTCTTCCTTTATTTCCCCAAATCTCTCCATATTTTGTCCTTTATCCCTGCTGTTTGTGTTTTCCCACCTCTTCCTGCTGTTCCTTTTGTTCTCACGTGCGTCCTCAGCCGTTCATTGTTCTCGCTCTTCCACGAATCTTCACTTTGGATACAAAAAAAATTAATAATAATAATGACGTGTCAGATATTTGCATATTAACGGAGTGCACAGCACCGAACAATCGATGACAGTTATTATATGAGGACCCTCGCATTTCCGTTGAAATAATTAACTGACATGGTATTGTTTGTGGAAGTAGACAATGGCTTTGTGACGTTTTCCTGCGAGCTGGGTCAAGGGATGCGGCTTGAAAGGTTTCCCTGAAAGACACGTGTGTGTGTTTGAAGACGAGGAACCACGTGATACCGTGACGTGACGTAACGTGACGCGACGCAGCATCGAGCGCGTTGATTGGTCCAGCGTCAGCCAATGGCGTGTGGCCGACGAGGATCTGGGTTCTTGGTGAATGGGATGCCGGCGCAAAAGGTGTTCGTGCTGTATTAATGGTCATAATTAGTGAAATCAACGTAATATCGCTGATGATGTTTTATACCGTCGTGTTCTCGGTGCTCCTTGGAGCTGTGGTCACGGTCGTGGTTGAGCTGTTGGTTTACTACCGCCTGTTGCTGAAGCGACCTCCTGAGCCCAAACCGCGTCGTCCACGACACCCGAAGGTTCAGGAGGGCGCGGCGGTTCGCGAGTCCCTCCAGGCGGATCCCGAGCGGGGCGAGCGAGGCGTCACGGAGAGCTGTGACTTCCTTAACGCCGTTGTGTTCTTTGTGTTCCGGGAGCTCAGGGACTCGGCCGCCGTGCGTCGTTGGCTCGTCGGGAAGATCCGCGTGGAGTTCGAGGAGATTTTGCGGTCACGCACAGCCGGACGCGCGCTCGAGGCGCTCGCGCTCCGTGACGTGTCCCTGGGAGCGCGCGTACCCGAGTTCCGCTCCATGCGTCTCTTGCGCCTGCCTGCGTCCTCGGTCTCAAAGGGGGACGGATTCCCCGAGCAGCTGGATTTGGAGGTGTGTTCGTGTGTCCGACACACCACACACACACACACACACACACACACACACACACACACACACACACACACACACACACACACACACACACCATACCCCCTGTGTTTTTCCCCCTTTCCCCTGTCCACTGCATACGTTCCTGTTATACCCCCTCCTGTGTCCGCTCCCCCCCCCCCCAAGTTATGGGTGAATATCAACGAAGCTTGGTGTACAGGTTGGTTGTGTGACAAGGACGAATCGATTCAGTTTTGGTGAAGATCCAAATCCACATCTGGATACGAGAATATTTTATATTAACTTAAATAAAAAAAAGATTCTTCACCATAGGGCCAAAAAGGATATATGGCATGATACTTCAATAAGTTGTGGATGAGTTATATGACAAAAGTAGATGCATGAGTTTTTTTTTTCAGGGGGATGTCTGTTCGGGTTAAGTGCTGATCCCACAGTTTATAGTCTGTTCAGAATCAAATTCAGACTAGATGGCTCGAAGGTCGGTGCATTTACTGTACACATTCCTGTCAGGACCCTGATTTACTACATACCACCCGGGTGTTTAATTTACCTTTCTGGTCCTTATTGGGAGTTGTCGCGCAGGAGGGAGTGCTGAATGACACGGCACAGTCGAAGCATAAGCTCCAACTTAAAAAAGAAGAAAAATAATAAAACTAGTCCATGTGAAATGTTGGCATTCAAATTGGCTAGAATGGTCTACATAGGACCCTCATCAAATTGCTGGATTCAAACTGTCTTTGATTCAAATTGGCTGGAAGTGTTTACGTAGGACTCTATTCAAATTGTTGGATTCAAACTGTCTTTGATTCAAATTCGTGAGAATGGTCCACGTCGGACGGACCCTATTCAAATTGTTGGATTTAAATTAGCTAGAATGGTCTACATAGGACCCTCATCAAATTGCTGGATTCAAATTGGCTTGAAGTGTTTACGTAGGACCCTCCTCCAATTGTTGGATTCAAATCGGTTAGAAGTGTTTACGTAGGACCCTATTCAAATTGGCTAGAAGTGTTTACGTACGACCCTATTCAAATTGGCTAGAATGGTTTACGTAGGACCATATTCAAATTGGCTAGAATGGTTTACGTAGGACCCTATTCAAATTGGCTTGAAGTGTTTACGTAGGACCCTCCTCCAATTGTTGGATTCAAATCGGTTAGAAGTGTTTACGTAGGACCCTATTCAAATTGGCTAGAAGTGTTTACGTAGGACCCTATTCAAATTGGCTAGAATGGTTTACGTAGGACCATATTCAAATTGGCTAGAATGGTTTACGTAGGACCCTATTCAAATTGGCTAGAATGGTTTACATAGGACCCTATTCAAATTGGCTAGAAGTGTTTACGTAGGACCCTATTCAAATTGGCTAGAATGGTTTACGTAGGACCATATTCAAATTGGCTAGAATGGTTTACGTAGGACCCTATTCAAATTGGCTAGAATGGTTTACATAGGACCCTATTCAAATTGGCTAGAATGGTTTACGTAGGACCCTATTCAAATTGGCTAGAATGGTTTACGTAGGACCCTATTCAAATTGGCTAGAATGGTTTACGTAGGACCCTATTCAAATTGGCTAGAATGGTTTACGTAGGACCCTATTCAAATTGGCTAGAATGGTTTACGTAGGACCCTATTCAAATTGGCTAGAATGGTTTACGTAGGACCCTATTCAAATTGGCTAGAAGTGTTTACGTAGGACCCTATTCAAATTGGCTAGAAGTGTTTACGTAGGACCCTATTCAAATTGGCTAGAATGGTTTACGTAGGACCATATTCAAATTGGCTAGAATGGTTTACGTAGCACCATATTCAAATTGGCTAGAATGGTTTACATAGGACCCTATTCAAATTGGCTTGAATGGTTTACGTAGGACCCTATTCAAATTGGCTGGAAGTGTTTACGTAGGACCCTATTCAAATTGGCTAGAAGTGTTTCCGTAGGACCCTATTCAATTTGGCTAGAAGTGTATACGTAGGACCCTATTCAAATTGTTGGATTCAAATTGGCTAGAATGGTTTACATAGGACCATATTCAGTGGCTTTTGATTCATATTGTTTCAAAGGTTTTTTTCTCTTCCCAAGAAATGTTTGTTTGTTTTCCCTATCAATGGTTTGTCCAAAGCCTTTCATGACCAATTGTACGTTCCATTTCCCAAACAATGTGAGGTGTCCATAGTGACACACAACCCTTCGGTTCTTCAATCGATTGTTCAACTGTCAGGCGGTGTAGTCCAAACTAGTTTATCAGGTAAATCATCAGCGATACTCACAGCAGTCCAGCTCCAAAATTAACCAGAAATCTCTCAAACTCTGGTGATCTTTTCACACAGATTAAAGTATACGTTCTCTACAACATTACAAATTGGTTTATTTTTGCTTTGATCTACCTGGAGATCAAACATCTCACCTCAACTCGCATTTACCGTATAACAAACAATTAATTCCAAATCAAATTGTACACATGCATTAACATCTATCTGTACCAATACACCACCTGACAGTCTCTTATAAAGAATTTCACACTCAGTGCATACAAGCATTGACATTGTACTGTACTGTACCAATACACCACCGAACTGTCTCATAAATAATTTGACATGCAGCACATTCAGGCATTAACACTGTACTGTACTGTACTGTACTGTAATATGGAATAGGCAAAGCCTAGAAGCGAACGTAGAATTCTTCTTACATTCGATGCTGCAATTTCCGGTTACTTCGGCCTGGATTCGGGATCAGCAATCAAATAATGTAAATCACGATTAAACATTATTTTTTGATGATGCGGGAGATATCTTTATTATAAAATTAGGTCGACTTAAAACTGCTGGAGTATTTACTCTCAAGTTTTGTTGTTAATTTTTTAGTCATAAAGGTGTGATTGGGTATACTATAGATCAAATTAATTATTTGTGCATTTCTATAACCGTGATAACACTACTGCATATTACCTCAACATTAGCTTCACAACAACAACTACACCGCCTAGAACAGGATCTCATCTGAAAAAATAAATACTAGAAGCGAACGTGGAATTCTTCTTACATTCGCTTCTGACTTTACCTATAACTTGTTCACAACTATATACGCAATTTCCGGTTACTTCGGCCTGGATTCGGGATCAGCAATCAAATAATGTAAATCACGATTAAACATTATTTTTTGATGATGCGGGAGATATCTTTATTATAAAATTAGGTAGACTTAAAACTGCTGGAGTATTTACTCTCAAGTTTTGTTGTTAATTTTTTAGTCATAAAGGTGTGATTGGGTATACTATAGATCAAATTAATTATTTGTGCATTTCTATAACCGTGATAACACTACTGCATATTACCTCAACATTACCTTCACAACAACAACTACACCGCCTAGAACAGGATCTCATCTGAAAAAATAAATATTACCTCAACATTACCTTCACAACAACTACACCGCCGAGAACAGGATCTCATCTGAAAAAATAAATACTAGAAGCGAACGTGGAATTCTTCTTACATTCGCTTCTGACTTTAACTATAACTTGTTCACAACTGTATACGCAATTTCCGGTTACTTTGGCCTGGATTCGGGATTGGCGATCAAATAATGTAAATCACGATGAAAAATTATTTTTTGATGATGCGGGAGATATCTTTATTAAAATCAGTGGAGGAAATATACACCATGTCTGATATTTGGGTCTTTCATGTCTCCGACGATGCCTTTATCTCCCGGCATGCATCATTCCCCATGCCAAAAACCAGAAGCAAAAAAATAAAACAGAAGCAAAAGGGTCATAGCCAATGACACGGATTCCAAATTGCCAGGGTATTGTGTTGTTGTTGTTGTTGTTGTTGTTTCCTATTCTCTCATGTGCACGCGTCAAGTATGAAGCTCACTACGTTCGCTATCAATACAATATCTAGCAGTCTCTCATGAGGAGTTTGACACGCAGTGCATACAGGATTTACCAACCATTGTACTGTACTGTACTGTACTGTACCCATACATGGCAAGTTGGAGGTGATGAAACTCGAGTTGGTGGGAATCGAAAACGGGTTTTTATTTTACTTTTTAATTTTTTTTTACCAAACATGGTAAAACGCTTTACGAGATGTCATCAATGACACAAAATACACCAGAATACCGAGATAGTCGTTTATTGACAAGGTGATCTTGCAACTGTTCAGAACTCATGTCAAATGTTTACTTTCCATTACAGTCTAAGTATCGACTCGTCTCAACGATCATGAATCACCAAACAGATCAATCAAACTGACCATGGCCCCAACTTGACGGACGAGTCTCTTCATGTGACTGTGCTCGGCATTGTATTCACCACAGGCTTTCTTGGCCTTTCTGACGCGATCCTATCAGAGGATCAAACTTATGACCAGAGAGGGTTGGGGGTTTTACAGTAAGGAGTTGGTTTTGCATGTGAGGAGAGCAGATGACCTCATTTGACAAGCGCCTTCAGCAATCGATCTTGTCCTTGCGAATTTGTGAGGAGATACTTTCCTCTTCGGCATTACTGTGAGGAAGGACAAGTATACGTGCTGAACTACTGGAAACAGAAGGCAAAATCATGGCTCCCGGTGTACCCTTCTCATCAACGATACAAACCTGGCGTTGGCTTAACAGTTAAGGTGGCTGTTTTAAGATCTTAGGGTCTCGAGTTGGAGCTCTTGTCATGCCGTTGAAATAATATCAGGTGGGTTGACTCAGTCTTTCATATTTCCAAGGTCAGCAAAATGAGTACTGTTACAGGGGCACTGCATCAGTGGCACAATCCCGCCTCCAGAAAAAAATGATGCAACCAGCAGGCACAGGCTGCATACGAAACAACAACATAAACGATATCTCATGCCCCAAATTACCATTCCAAATTCAAACGGTAATAAACGTTCATGAAATGTGATACTGCCCTCCAACCAATAAAATAGGAGGATGGGATACTGCACTGTACTCAAACCTGTAACTCCAGTTCTTTGTTATAAGATGGTTCATGTAGCCTATTTTATCTTTTTTTTTATCACAGCTTGAATTTGGTAATTTGTTGACATATTGTCGGAATGAAAACTATCTGAATCAAATCAAATCCTGCCATTTAAAATACATACTCGAAAGGACTGATAAATATCACCAAGAAGTGGAAGAGCGAATTGGAAATGGCAGATCGATTTGATTCGTGGCGCCGGCAAGATGGTCGGCGTGATCGGAAGTGACGTGATACTGTTTTCGGAATCCTGGAGGACATCGATGTGGCCTTCGGTGAGGCAAACTCCATGACGCCACGCAGCCAATAGACGAGACACTAGATGTCATGACCAGTGATACCTTGCATATCGACTACAGGTCTTAACAGGCTGTACGTTGATCCTTGTGAGTGGAATGGAAGTACAACATTGTGTTTTTAAAATCGTACTTTCCATACAATATGGGTTTTGACCACATTAAAACGGATCTGTGGGTTTTCACGAACAAAACCGGTCACACCCGTAAAATCCGGGTCACTTGCCATGTATGTGTACCAATACACCACCATGCAGTCTCTTACAGATCTTGGGATACATAGTTAGGTAGTATCAAATAATGTTCTGATATTGGGACCGTTTGAGTAGGAATTCTCCTCAAGACAACTTCTGCTTGTCAAAAGTCATTGCTTTGCTTGCTGTAATATGCTTTTCTCGAGACTCTTTTGTAGAAATATGAAGAAAAAACCCCATAGAATCCGCTGTTTGACGTTCCCCTTGGAGCCCCAATTTCATGATTCTGTGATCCCAGAGTTGAATCTCACATACAATACTATTATGCTCATATGTCCATCTCTTCTATCATAAAGCTGCATGCTGTGTAGGTACAAATTCCCCCATGACCTTTTCATCATGGAGAAAATTAAATTACAGCTAATTGGTTTGCAGAAAGCCTGGTGTTGGCTTCATGGTAAGGGTGGTGGGCTTGGGATCCTATGATCTTGAGTTCAAACCCCACTCGGCTGTTGAATTATATACCAGGTGGGGTTGACCGCCTGTCATCCTTCTGAGGTCGGCAAAATGAGTGCCAGCATGCTGGTATCCTGTGTCGGAGTGGCGACCCGTCCAGGATTGTGTCCAATAGCCAAGGAGTCGGCTTGGGCAGCACCAATGCTCTACAAAGAGGATGGTCCCGATGGATGGAATGGATGAATGGTTTGCACATGTTTAACTATGTGGAAAATCGAAAACTTTTCAAGCTCTCCTGAAACCCATAGTGAAGATATCAACCATCGGGACACCTTCTGACATTTTGTTTGTAGCTGGATTCAGCATGCGGCCCATTGCAGGGAAGGTTGAGAAAAGTTTTGTATCCATGCAGCAGTTCCACCACCATATTCTGATCACTATGTTTGGGATGCCAGTGGCATTTAGTTCAAGGTACAATGTGACACACAGTCCAGCGAATGGCAATGGTAAGGTATGTCACATTGAACATGTTATTCATTACAATCTTCAATGGCTATCGTTGATATTTGACGAGTACGTTGTTACTTTGTACACATTTAAACTTGTCCGTTGTAAATGTGACATTTTGTGCGCCACCCTATACTAACATGTCAGTATTTTCAGCTGGCCCTGTATTGCATTCCTTTAATAACTTTATCAACAGATTTGTAATTGACATTTTGCCAAAGGCTTGTGCAGGATCTAGAACTCAAAACAGATCAGAACTTAACAGAACAAACTGGACCAGCATTCGATAGAACACATACCTCCGCCAGGCTGAACAGTTTACGTTTTGTATCCCACTGATAGGCCGGATCTCCATCCACACCTTAAACAGAATCTTGTCTCCTACCAAACTCATTCACCGAGTTTTTCGTCGTAACCTGTCCACAACTATTAGAGATGTTGTGCTATGTCTCTCAATGGTGAAGAATCACTTTAAAAAAAAAATTTAAATTCTCGTCTTCACCAAAATTGAGTGAATTCATCCTTGTCACGCACCCAATACGTTCACCAAGTTTTGTCTGATTCCATCTTTAACTCGTTGAGATATCCTACTCGCAGACGGACGGACAGACAAACGAGTGAATACATAACTTGCATCTATCTTTGGTGACCAATGGAAAGAGACAGTATAAAGAGAGGGGGGAACACACCAACAGCAGGGATGAGGGCCAAAATAGAAGGAAACTTTGTGAAATAATGGATGGGGGAGGACACAAGGGGTGAACAAGATGGGTACAACTGCAAACTCTCAGAAAGGATAAACTGGAGACTTGGAAAAGGGTGTGCTCTCTGGGAATGGTTAATTTGTATTTGTGTTCTGATGGTCTGCCCAAAGGTAGGTTCAGTACTGCCAAAGTAGTTTCTTGGAAAGGGTTATGTTGGGTGGTTTGCCATTGCCTTCTTAGCAGTAGTTAGAACAGGAATTTGTAATTTGTTCATGATGCCGGCGATAGCTCGCCAACTCTTCGCAAAGGACACCGTGTCATCTTCAACGTCCACCAACGAATGCCGACAGATGGGACGCCCAATTTAACGTCCATCTGAGGGACGGCACACACATTGATGAATCACCCTCCATGTGAAACACTGGGATGACAGTTTTTATCTGTAATGGGTTTAAAACCCAGGCTAGATGGCTCAGAGGTGAGTGTGCATACCTTGAGGCCATTCTGTCATGGAGGGTTAATGGGGGGTAGAAAATATGGTTATGGAGGGGGGATTATGTGAGAAATGAACAAATTTGTCGGCTTTCCTGTGATGAGCTATTTGGCTTGGAATGGGCAGTTTAGTATGCCGATGCAATGTTTTATTTAACGAAATATCTGCACCGGTTTATCGGATGAACAATGTAATTCACTGGAAATGTCACAATAACTCTACTCGGTATTGTGCGTTTTCATTGAACATTGCACTATTTACCTGCGTGATTGAGAACATGCTTATCTCACCTCTTCATTGATGTCACCATAGTGGTCGATAACATTGAAGTTTAAAAGTTATCTGATGTTCTATTTTTGTGATGATCTTGTAATTGGCAGGTGGATTTGGAATATGGTGGAGGCTTCCACCTTGGAATTGATGCAGAGTTGGTGTTTGGAAAGTCGGCTTACCTGTTTGTGAAAGTGACTCGGGTAGCAGGGCGTATTAGGCTACGCTTCAGCCGCCATCCCTTTACACACTGGTCATTCACTTTCATCGAAGAGCCCGATATCCGTTTTGAGGTGAAGTCTCATTTTGAGGGTCGACCCCTTCCTCAGCTCACATCCATCATTGAGAATCAGCTCCGCAAAGCAATCCGCAAGAAGCACACACTGCCCAACTATAAAATGCGGTATGTTACCTTCTGTTGCATTACCCTTTCACCTTCTGGAGTAGCTCGATCGATATTCAATCCTTTTCTACCAAGCAATGATGATAATGTTTTCAGTCTTCATTCATTGCTTTCTTTATCCCTTGTAGGTGCAAGCCATTCTTCCCCCCACGGAGCTCACCATGTGACATTGACCTTTGGTTGAAGGACAGCAAGCTGAGTGAGGGGATGCTCCAGGTCACTCTCATAGAATGCAGCAGGTGCAGTATATGTGCTATCATCATCAACAAGACATTGCTACCATATGTGCTCAACTTCAGCCAAATTGCAAATTTGTACCTATTTTGAATCCAAATTGGTTGACATTGAGAGAGGTGCAAAAATGAAAATAAAAACATCGTGGCTTGTCAAAAAGGACGTTCAAGCCACGCTAGGGGGAACTGCATTCTGCTTATTAACCCCAACAAGGGTGAAACATGTTCACAGCTGTGCTCAGTTATTATTGCTCGTGGCAATGAACCCGCAATTATGGCTTTAAATGAATGCTGCAAGTGCCCAAGAGGGGTTTCAGAAGAGCTCGGTGTCGATAGTGACATCACAGTGATCAATGCTCTGGTTGGAGAACTAACTTTTAAAATTCAATTTCCCAACTGCAAGTTATAGCTCTCTGGCTGTGTTGTAGTAATGAAAAAGACTATATTATCAGGATGGGCGAGGCTTGTGGGACAAACGTGTGGCAATCACTGGAATGGCACCTTTTTCTGTGGTATCAATGTACATATAGGTGTGTGTGTGTGTGTGTGTGTGTGTGTGTGTGTGTGTGTGTGTGTGTGTGTGTGTGTGTGTGTGTGTGTGTGTGTGTGTGTGTGTGTTGCTATCTCCTTATCTGGTTTTCAGAAGGTAAAACTTAGTCCTCCCAGGTCTCAAAGTATCCACCTCCATTTTGGTATAAGAGTGGGGGGGGGGGGGGAGGATTACGATTTATGGACTAGGCTGTGAAGTTCTGCTGTTCTTAAAGTTTTGTTCCAAGGGTTCTTTTCAGGATCATCACTGAGCCCCAGACAGCCTCCAAATGCAGTTTCTTTGTATTAATAGTGCCAGGGATTGTTTTTCTTCTTCGTCATTCCAATTGCTCCAATGATCACTGGTACAATTTTGATGCTCTTCAGATTCTAGGATCCTTTCACTTCATTTTTGAGGTCATGGTATTTGGTCATTTTCTTGATTTCTGCATTGTTTAGGCCAAAATCTCTGGGAACGGACACCTCAATTAGCAATGCCGTTTTTTTCTTTATTTCGACCTAATTACAATATCCCGTCGCAATGCTTTGTTTTCTATGTTCACGCTCAATGGCAACATGAAGTCGTATGTGACCGTAACTTCCTTTAACTCGATCATCACTTTTTCTTCATGTTTGCATGAGTTTTCTGGGACTGGGATATCGAAATTTTTGCAGATGTGCTAGTGAATTACTCTGCATACCCTGTTGCACCTCTGTGTGCAGCTGTTCTGACATGAGTTTTTTTTACTTCCCGATAGGAGGTGGCTCGTGCTTTCTGTTTCTACCGTGCAGAACCCACACTTGTCCGATTAACTCAGTCACTCCATTTTCTTAAAGCCATTTGTGTCGTGTCCCTGGTTTTGGGTATTAATAATGATTCGTTCTCCATCCCGGTTGAGCTCACCTCTTAGCCATTCTGATGAGCCTTGTTTGTCTATGCCCAGTCTGTCCAATTCCTTTTTTTACTTTCCTGCTATTTTGTCATTCTCTCAGTTGTCGGTGTATACCTGTTGGTATTTCACTTTTATGTTTTTCTTTTGTCTTTTTTTTGTAGTTGTTGCTGTTTCGGTTTCATGTGTAACATCTCTTCGCACCTGTTTTTGAAAAAAAAAATTGGCTCGGTGGGTTAGGGATTCCTTTTCTGGCTTGCTATCTTCTTTGGGTTTGCACACACATTGGATGCTGTAAGCTGTTGAACTTTTCACATCTTCAGCCAATCTGACGGTCATTCTGTGCACTTGGTTGAATTCCATCATGCCGCTACCTCGTTCTTGTCTCGGCAGGTACATTCTCGGCATGCACTGATTTTTGTGGGTAGTGAGGAGTTTCCTTGTTTTGATATCTAGTTCATTGATTTCCGCTTGTGGCCAGTTTAGTATTCCGTGGCTCTATTGGAATACTGGTACTACTAGTTTGTTTATGGCTTTGATTTTGTTTCTTGGGGAGAGGTATGTTTTCACGATCAGAATCATTCTACGCAGGTATTCTTTGTTAATCGTTTTGTGCATTTGTTTGTTTCTATTTGGTGGCCCTCTTTTACTCCGAGGTATTTGTATGATGCTTCGTTGTGTTGTTCTTGTGTTGTTGTATCAGGTCGTTTTTTTATTTTTTTTTATTTTTTTGTTATTTTTTAATGTTATCCGTTTTTGTTGGTGTACCTCATATGAATGTGCACTTGTCACACTTATCTCGGCCAAATTGCATTTGAATGTTGTTGGAGTACCATTTCACAAATTTCAGTTGTTCTGCCAATTTTTCATCTTTTGGTTCAAAGAATTTGAGATCACCCATGTGGACCTACAGTAGATGTGTCAGCTTTCCTGTCTTGTTGGACATTCTCTTGTTGAATGTTACGATGTATCCATGTCCTTGCTCATTAATGAGGTTATTCAGTGGCTCCAGGGCTCGGTAAAACAGGAGGGGCAACATGGGCAATCCCACAACGTATCTTCACTCCTGGTATTTTGATGTTTCCTTCCGAGTGCTGTAATATCAATGTTATTTGAGAACTGCATTACTTTCTCAATCAGTTTGATTATCTGGGGGTTTATCTTTTAAATTGCATGCATTTTATCATCCAATAATGTGGAACACTATTGAAAGCTTTTTTTCGTCTATCCATGCTGTGGACGATTTGGTTCTTCTCGTTTTACAGTTTTCCAGCATAGCCTTGTTTCTTAGTCAGTTGTCTGTTTTTCCGTAGCATCCTCTTTTACGTTCCTAGGTGGTTGTACATCGTTTCTTTGATTTCCATCAGAAGTTTATATGTTGTTGGTAGAATGTAATTGGTCTATATTTGCGAGGTTGTTGTGTTTCCTCATATTTTGGAATGACGAAGGTGTTACCTTCTATGAGCCACTTATCCAAGGCCTGTTCCATTTGGATAAGTTTGTTGAATGCTCAAGTATAATAATTATGGAGAGCATCGAGTTGCTTTAGCCAGAAATTTGGAATTCCATCCAGGCCTGGGATTTAAAAGTTTGGAATTTCTAATAGTTGTTTTATTTTTACATCACTCGAGGCATTTACTATGGGTGTTGCTTTTTGTTTTCCAAGTTTTGGATCCAATCTGCCTCCTTGTTGTGTTATCTTGGGTCCTCTTAGATTCCTTTCCAGAAATTTTCAAGCTTATCTTTCCCTGGAGGGTGGAGCTCAATTATTTTGCTTTTGTTTCCTTTGTTCGTGGTAGAATATTGCTGTGGTATTTTTAAACATGTGGTTTTGTTTTCACCCTTTGTTGGCTTCATCAGAGTGTTTTTTTTTTGTTTTAATCTCTCTTGCTATCATCTATATATTAACTTTGTTTTCAGGTCGCAATGGCTTGAGGTCTTTCTCTTCTCGTAAAAAAAACTTTTCTCAATTGTTCTCTTTGCCTTTCACGTCTTTGCTTCCATCATGGTGTTTGGCTTTTATTCATTGGAGGTGGTTTTTTCTCTTGCTATGTTGTTGATCTTGATTTGATTGTGAATCGGAACATACTGTACACCACTTACCGTAGCAGATCGCTTTGGCTTACCGCAGCACGAAAAAGGTGAACGTATTATTTATTTAGTTAGGTTCCAATTATGTGTGGTCAGGCCAGCTGTTCAGTGAGCCAATAGCTGCTAGACACAGCTCGACTAATTAGGTGTGCTGGCCTTTGGCTGTGTTATGTCACGTGATATCTGTTAACCAATGAGATTGCATATAAATGAAAAAGCCAGAAACGTAATCTTTAAAGGTTCAGGTGGTGGATTAAAATACGCTTTTGGACAATCCGTGGATCGGACTTGGGCTGTATGCCAAATTTGGTGGTTGTCGGTTCAGCGATTCTTGCAAAAAATGTGAACAGACAGACATCCGATGAATCTTATTTATTAGATGTCACAGATTTGAATGGTCATCTACATTATGTAGTTAAAATGGCAAAGGTATTGATCCTTCACTTTCCCTCATGTTGCTCTCTCCTTCGAATATTCTTTCTTCACTATTATCCCTCATTTTGTTTTGGTGATGGCAAGAAAGAAAAAATTGAGCTTTTTCACCTTTTATTTTGTTTCAAAGTTCACAAGCACCACCAATTCTGCAGGTTGTTCATCCGAGGATCCCGAGAACAAGAGGTTGTCATCCACTGCACTTTGGAACTCAACGAAGAGGAGTGGAAGGAAAAAGAACGTAGTGTCATTCGTGAGGTATGACAACATATTCCTGGCCTTTTGATTTATCCTTTTACCGACAGCATCTAAGGCTCATTTTGGGAGCAGCTTGTACAAATAATAAATACATGCATGACAGGGACATGAGGGACACTCATATGCTTTTCCTCGGATTAGAAGGACGTTGTAAAACGATGGACAAACCAACACATCTATCCTCAATTTGCAAGAGTATATATATTCTTGAAAAGTTGTACATAAAGTGAAATTCCGTATATTATGGAACCCTATTTTTTTTTCCATTGACTTCCATTATACAATTGTTGATCCATTGCTATGGGAAACATTTTGGCTACAAGACGTAATAAAAACACATGATTGCAGCAAACCTTTTACAACCACACATTAAATAGAAATTTGATAATATTGTGTTAAAATATTTATAATGCTGCTAAAAATAAGTCACAGAAAAAAAAACTCACCCGTAATTATGCTGATCACTGTGAGGTGGTGGTGCAATGACATCTGGTTGGACTAAATCAAGACAAGCCAAGCTTGAGCTGCTTCACGTCTGATTCCCCAATTAGCAACCTGAGCAGAGGTCGCCGGATGCAGGCCCACTAATACGGCGTTGCTCGCCACAAGCCCAATCTGTCGTTTAACGGATTTATGCAACCACAGCAATTCAAATCACTTGGATACTAATTGGATTGTAAATGGTGTGTATTGAACAAGCACTGGGGATGGGGATAGAAAAAGGCGCAAAGAATGGTAATGAAGAAAACAACGTGTGCTGCGCCCCTTCAGACAACGGACGATCAGTAGTTTCCTTAATTACCTAACTTCGGGCCCATACAAACTTGCACCACAAGGGACAGACAAGAGTAGGTGACAGGATCAAAATTCCATGGCTGCATGTGACAGCACATAGCTTGACCCTGACTCTGTACAATTCAGTACAGCAAAAGCTGGCTGGTGGCCAAAGATGGCAACTCCAGAGTGTGGGCTTGTCAGCGTTAAGTGGAGGTCTGGAGGCAGGAGGCACAGCTGTGGGTACATTTCATCGCCTCTTCTCTCCCGGCTTCCAGCTTGTGTTTGCCTTTATAGCCTCTGCCTACACCCCGCCCCATGACGTCGCCTGACTATCCTCTCTGCACCCAATGACTGTGCGTGCGTCACTCGCGCAGAGGCCATGTCTCTGCAAGTCGCCCCGAAGCTCTCCGGCAGCCGATTTGCATGTAATTTGGTGCCTTTTGCGGTGTGCAAAAATAAAAAAGTTATTCTCCTCAAAAGGGCATGTCATACAGATTACAGAGGGGAAAGAGCACTTAAAAGGGATTTGAGGATGCAATGGTTTTATACACAAACATTAGGAGAGGGTAGATAGAGTCTGGCTATATGGATAACGACGGATTTTCAATATCACGTAAAATCACCTCACACTTATCTGAACACTTACTCATAAACAAGAGCAAGAATTGCTTTGCAATGCATGTTCCCTATTAGTCGCAATAAAGAAGAAGAAATCCCAACACCCACCGTGTTTGGGTCTATTTTACAAAATAAATGGAAAAGCAATTTTCATTTACTGATATCTTTTGTAGACTCAAAGCCAATATAGAGATCTAGGATAACAAACTGGAGCTAAAAATGAGTTTGCTTTCACGCACGCTCGAGCCGATACTGGAACCAAAATGAAGAAGAGGAACCTTTCTCACCCATCGTGTTTCATTATATTCTAGGCTTTACCTATTTCATATTACAAATAACCCGATGTACATACATGAAGCAAAAACATGCGTACGGCTTCTGTGTGTATTTTATACATCGTGGTTATATACCTGGTACCATTCCAATTGCACTGGACCATGGACTAACACCCAGGCCTAAGGCCTGAGGCCTGCCAGGTGTGCTGCGTCATGCAATGGTGGTGCATGTTTTTATCGGAGTTGAGTCAGGCCAGTTGTCCAGCCAATGGGTGTAAAGCAGTGGGGTGTAATCAGGGCAGTTCAACACCGAGCCATATATAATGTGTGATATTTTCAAAGTCCAAAACGGGCATAACTCTGTGGAAAAAATGGACAAAACACCCTGAAACTCGAACTTGTTCTGTACCTTATCAAAATAAAACCGTGTACCAAGTTTCAGTTGAACATGTTAAAGGGTATGGGAGAAAAGTCTGAAAAACCACAGGTGGTATGGACAGACGGAGAGCAAACCTCTCGTCCCTTCCAGTGAAACTGTTCGGGACTAATTACTACAGGTGTACTGAGCCATTTCCGCAACAATGTCTTGGCCATCTTTCTCCACAGGTTAAAGACGAACTGCAATTCACATTTATGTTACCATTTTGCACATCACTTTTAGAAATTATAAGAGTTATTGGAACGCCTGATCACAGTGTTGAGAAAATGGACATGGAAAGGGTTTTTTCAACTCTTGCTATGCCTTTTTATGCATGAGCACATTTCCAGGCATGGGCAAGCATTTTGTCTGACTCTCAATATTCCTCCATCCTGGGTGAGAGTGACAAATTTGATTTGTTCAGATGGCATAATATTTTCCCAAGGTACTGCTAAATTGGACGTTTTTGTAAGTGCCAACAAGGCGATTTGTGTTCTGCAGTGTTGAAGTATATAATTCAATTGAAATAAAATAAATGTTTTCAAGGCTATAGGAAAAACAACAACATTGTTTTCGGAAATTTACCAGCGTTGATGGAATGTCTTCACACCACCTTATTTAACGTGTTAAATTAGTTGTTTGTGTCCTTTATGCCATCCATAAAAACAGTAAGTTACCTGTGTGGAATGATTTTCAATTTCACTTGACTGCCACCTGCGATGCCAGAGCGGAGCAACAATTTTCCCTCCTTGCCTTTTGACAGGAGTGCTGTATCACGCGGATGCCTGATAAAGCCTGACTACTTTGCTGAACTAACAAAAAGTGTAAGAGGTTTCTAAAATGCATCATATCCTTTGACTGCCAATAATATTTCCTCGAAAGTCTTTTAGTCTGGCAGCCATTGGCTAAAGTGTGTTTTGGAGTACATACACAATTTTATTGCAGATTCTGGTAACATAGACTATACTGAACTCAAATCCGAGTGATGCCACTTTGTCACGCTTGAGCAATTTTTTTTTTCGGAGCAAAATTCAAAATGGCCGCCATCAAAACCGTTTTTTGGCCGTAACTCGGCCAAAAATCGTGATATGAACCCGATTTCAGTGGCAAACCCTATGTTTTGGGGGTCAAGGAATACACTGATATGTTTAAATAAACCATATCATCCATATAAATAGTCCATATTGCAATATTGGTATATTAGATACCATATTTTGACTAAAATTGTAATAAATTATTGACCAATTGTTGAAGTTTAGACCTATAAAGCTTGAGCCAAATAATATCAAGGGTACATACGATGAAGACACTGAAAGGTTGCTGATGTGCTTGTATTGCGCTTTTATTGTGTTTATGTATAGCTGTGGCACGGTTCCAATTCAGTTTCATGGTATAGCGAGAAAAGTGTTAAAAAATAATTTTTCACAGAGCAGTTTTTCCCCAGTACAGTTGTGACAAAAAATGGCTGCCATGAAGATCAATGAATTGTGTCAACAGATAAAGTAAGTTATATATGCTTGGATATTTTTTAAAGAAACATGCAAGACTGTGTGTTAATTTACAGTAAAGTATTGTTATCAGTAGACTAATAAATTTTCTTTTGAAAGCAAGACATTTTTGTATCTTCATATCATGATTGTTTTGATACCATAGCAACCGTTTGTGTTGATGATGTTTAAAGTACACAGGGTGGAGAGAATCACCTGGATGGGCTTGTGAACATTGTAACTGGAAGAATGAGTCCAAACATTGTCAACGCTGACATTTATGTTGGCATAGGAGTCAAGCAGATGAAGGAGTATGAGGAGCAATGGCCAGACAGCTTCAACAAGCTGCTCAGCAAACAAGTAGTCACGATGGCAGTGTCCCAAAAGCAGATAAAGGTCGGACAAACACTTGTATATGACACGGGGCTCATATATTCAAGAGTGTTGGGCCTTCAGGCAGTGAGGGACATCAACCTGAAAGATATCCTGAAGTTTGAGCTTGCCCTAGTACCGCCTTCTATGTTTGAAGATAACCGTGACATGCGAATCACAAAATCGAAAGCAGTCTTGAAGCAGAAATTGCAGGTTGAGTTGTCTGACAGAATGTTTCCAGCTGATGGAGCAATCATTGTAGATGGTTGTGCTATGCTGTGGGTGATTCAATGGCCATCGAAAGGAGCAGTAGAGGACTATGTGCAGAATCTTCTTTCTTATTTGGGAGATAAGCTGAAGATATGTGATACGTATTTGGTCTTTGACCGGTATTATGACAACAGCATCAAGAAAGTCACGCGAACCGCTCGTGCAGGCAAAGATGCCAGTCGACGACACCAGCTGAATCTGATGACGCCACTCCCTGCACAAAAGATCGTTTTGACAGTGACAGAGAACAAAGTCCAGTTAATAAATATCATTTGCAGCTACATCAAAGACCATCCTGAAGCATTTTCTACCAACACAAAGCTCATATTAACTGGACTAAACCCAATACCTATGGAAATTGCAGAATACCAAGTAGTAGAGAGGCCTGACCTAAGAACCACTCACGAAGAAGCCGATGTTATTATGGAACAACAAATTGTCCTTCTAGCCTCATCAGGAGTTCCGAGTATCCGGGTAATTTCAGACGACACAAATGTATTCATATTGGTGTTGCATTTTTACCAACTGAAGGAACTGGCATGCAACCTTGTGATGGCTGGTACAAGTTGTGACAGATCGTCTGTTGACATCAAGGCGACAGTGCAGAAGCATGCACATATTGTCACCCAAGTTCTGGCAGCACATGTGGTGTCTGGATGTGACACAGTTGCCTACCTGTGGGGTATCGGAAAAGGCACAATTGTGAAACACCTCAAAGATGGTCGTCAATTAAATTATCTTGGTGATCTTGATGCAGAATTACCAGATGTCATATCTGAAGCAACTGCCTTCTTTGCTGCTTGCTATGGATCCCAGGAAACAGAAGACATGTCAGCGATTCGATTTGATGTCTGGTCTTCAAAGATGGCTAACAAGAAGCTGACATCAGCACCAGAGTTAAAAACTCTACCACCAACCACTGTGGCTTTCATCCAACACGCTCTCAGGGCGCACTTGCAGGCAGCAATATGGTGGGCTGCATTAGATCCAGACCCACCATTGATCGATCCAACGAGTCATGGATGGTCACACGAAGAAGTGTCGAGCATGTTGCTCCCTGTGTCTCTGCCTCCAGATGTCATGAGAGCTCCTGATAATGTTCTCAAGATGACCAGGTGTGGGTGCAGCTCAGTGCGACCCTGTGCAACTAATAGATGTAGTTGCTCTGCCGCCAGGCTCTCCTGTTCATTGTTCTGTGGCTGCCATGGTATGGAGGAATGTCAGAACGACCAAACAAAGTCTGTATCAGCAAGCGAAGCTGTGGAACTTGAGTGAACACTAGTTATTTGATTTATGCAGCTGTCTTGTATGTGAGATTGAGTGAAAGAAAGATTGAGTGAAAGTAGAATGAAAGAAGTTCATCGCAACCAATTAGTGTATTCATAGTTGATAGCATGTGCAGACCCCTTTTTTGGATTTGAATTTGTGTAAAATTTGTGTAAACCTTGCTTATTACGTTTATTTGGTTATGTGTTAATATAATTAATTGTAGTTTGTAGTTACCTAATCATTGTATTACTCAACTGTACTGTTGGAAATAAAGACATACAATACAATACAATATACTGTTACAATACAATACAACATACTGTTTACCACTTAAATCAGGTTCATATAGATTTTGGGCATAGTTACGGCTTAAAATAGTTCGGTCGATATTTTTTCAGTCAAAATATTATATCTAAATAGAAAAATTGCAATATAGACTATGATTATGAGTTGTATGGTTTATTTAAACATATCAGTGTATTCCTTGACCCCCAAAACATAGGGTTTGCCACTTAAATCGGGTTCATATCTCGATTTTTTTTGGCCGAGTTACGGCCAAAAAACGGTTTTGATGGCGGCCATTTTGAATTTTGCTCCGAAAAAAATTGCTCAAGCGTGACAAAGTGGCATCACTCGGATTTGAGTTTAGTATAGTCTATGTTACCAGAATCTGCAATAAAATTGTGTATGTACTCCAAAACACACCTCGGGTAAAATTCCAGTTCTGCATCCAGACTATTTTGTTGCTTTTTAGGAGGCAGACCTTGAAATTTCCTCAAAAGGATTTGCTGATTCCAATTTGTCCTGTATTTAGTCAATTGGGTCAATCTTAAATAACCAGATTTCTGCCACATGTGACACTGTTCACTCCAGAGTCCAGAATAAATAAATAAAAAACGGCGATTTTTTTTTTTTTTTTTCTTCATGCATATTTCTGGTGGCGTTGTTTGTCGTAGATTTTTCTTTTTTTACTTGTGCTTATGTATTTGATCATTTCCGAGAGTCTACTTGTGCTAGTTTTCGGTTGTTTTCCTTCAAAGGATTTTCTGGGAAATTCTCAAAATGGTGTATGCTTTATGCACTTCACATTCTGCAAATAAAGTGGGAAAATATTCCTTTATGGTGAGCATGACATAGTCACGTGGGTAAAATTTCCTCAAGATCAGACTTCATTGCATCGCTGAAAGAGACTACTAAGATGTGGGAGGAAAATCCCAGTTAGAATGGTTGAGAAACTGATCATTAGCAAGTTGTCACGTTTGTATTCACTACATTTCAATCGCGATCAGATTACGCCTGATGGGCATGCCATCGGAGAATCAAAGTATTTTGCTTGGAACAACAGCGGGACACCTATGATTCAATGCAGCAATGAAGTGATCCATGGCCACGTATGTTTTGCACGTATAAATTGATTTGAAAATTGGATGAGAGCATGACTTACCATGAGATCTGAATGAAGCAACTCTTTTACCCACCAGATGGCATCATTTCACCATTCACTGATGCTTGATATAATAACCTTTGCAAAGCAAGTGAGTTGAAGATGTACTTGTGGCGTACTGCACCATACTGTAATAGATGCCATCAGACCCTATCCTCTATTGAGCAAAAGCAATTTGGTCCAAGGCCAGAGTCAATAGTGAGGATGAAAGATTGTTGCTGATTGATGAGGATGATTGAAATATTCTCCACCCTTTACTTTCTGGGATTTAATAATTATTATTATTATTTTTTGTACACCTTGTCGAGGCTCGTGTGAGCTTACACACAACACACATCAAGGGGGCATGAGACAAGAGGGGCGGGAGTGGGGGGGGGACAAAACAGTGGGGAACAGACACATTAGATCTGTGGAAGGGAGAGGGATGGGATGGGGAACATGGGGAATAGAAGATGGACATTACAGGGACTTTCAGGAAGGAAAGCAGGGAATTTGAAGGAAGTGGGCTTGGGTGGATTATCGGGGGTAGAAAAGATCGAGGATTTGGATGGGGGGGGTGATAAGAGGTGGTGGCGAACAGCTGTTTTGAAAGCCTGGAGGGAAGAATGGGAAAGAATAGAGTGAGTGAGTTTATTCCAAAGGTGGGAAAAAAGAGGAATGAAAGAGTGAAGGTGAGCAGTGATTCGTGATCTTGGTAGTTTTACCAGAAGGGGGTTATTCGCTGACCTTGAGCGCCCTGAGGAAATGTGGAAACGATTGAATTGACTGGAATTATTTGAAGGAAACGGTTGAATTGACTGGAACCATTTTCCATCCATGTACCCAAAAGGCCAGTGTTTGGTACCTTTTTCAATCTCCTCCTCCATTCCATAGCAGTGGGCATTGATTTTTTTTTTTTAAACTAAATCTCGACGATATTTTGGGTGTTTAGTTTTAATATAAATAGTGACACTTAGACATTCATACACAAACTGTTCAAAAAATAAAAACAGAGGGAAAGTAAATTTACTTGTAGTTCAACTTCCCATTCCTTTATGGTGGTGGTGGTGGGTATTTATGGGTTTTTCCTTGTGTAGTGATTTGAATGGAGTTTTTTTTTTTTATGAAAAGATTATCATCAAACAGGTTATTTATATATAAGGGGTCCCTGCTACAAGTCTCCCTGATACCCTTTGTTTTGCATTCAAATCCATGTTACTTTGCAACATTTTCATTGTACATCCAACAATTCCCTGCACTAATGTCCATTGGATGGAAGACCATTTACCAGGTGTCCCAACCCACAATGCTTTGCATACCAGCTTCCCAGTGTCCCACCCCACAACAGGTACTGTGCCGGTACCTGTGCGGGAGGACGAAAGTCCGAGTCTTCAGGTCCTTGGTGCTTCCAGTCTTGCTCTATGGATGCGAGACTTGGACTCTGTCCAAGGATCTGAGATGGAGACTTAATTCCTTTGGTGCCAGGTCTCTTCGGAGAATCCTTGGCTATCGCTGGTCGGATTTTGTGTCCAACGAGCGGTTGCTGAGAGAGTCTCTCATGAGATTTGTTACCTGCATAGTCCGTGAGCGTCAGTTGCGGCTGTATGGACATGTGGCTCGTTTTCCTGACGCTGATCCTGCTCACCAGATTCTCTCAGCGAGGGAGTCTCGTGAGTGGAGGAGGCCAATGGGCCGACCACGTGCCTCGTGGTTGCAGCAGGTTGACCGGAATCTCAAGGAGATGGGGATGTGCCTGGCATCTGCATGGGGGATGGCCAGACGGAGGCCCTTGGAGTACCTGTGGAAAGTGGACGCAGCGACGTGCTGTTCTGGCACATGCTCCCATACCTGACCTGACACCTCACAACGTACTGCATCATCTCACGCTCTGCATTGTTGGACTTAACACCACTGCTTACTGTACAGTGCTGTAGTACACCACAGTAATTGTTGAACAGTGAGTGGTGGACAAAGTCGTAATGAAAAGGGTGAACCTGCTTTAAGTGGAAATGCAGTAGTGTAACTCTGAATGTCAAATTAGACATTGTGAAAGTAAATAAGAATGGTGAACTCCCAGCCGATATCACTCACTATCTTGGTTTGCCGCCAACGACTGTTCAAACTAGAAAGATGGCGCGCCGTGACATGCGGCACGCAAAACATGCCATTCGGGTGATGTGGCCTGTGCTGCAGGCATCGCCGAAGTGGGAGTGGCAATCATGGGAGCTCTTCGTGAGATCCCGTGTGGACACTGCAGGGGGTTGCAGCATGGCGGGTTTCATGGCACAAGTGCATGTGCTGGCACAAAAGCTGAAGTCCGTGGGGGAAATCACATGGCTTAGTGGGAAGGATAATTTTGAGGGTAAAGGACTGATGTAGGCAGCTTGACAGAGACGATTCGAGATTTCCAAGGTGTAAGACCGCTAAATTATGATAAAATCGTTTAGGTTCTGGTAAGATAAAAAGAAAGGTGTTTGATTTTTATAATTTGTTTAATTTATTGCTTCTTTTCCTTTGTTTTGTGTGTTTCACACGTATTTATTTATTGATTGCTAGGCTTGTTGAATAGTATTGTTTCGGCCGTACACTAAGTGTTGGAACGCACCCCCCTTAATTGCACTAATTATTGCGGGGAAGAATTCCCCACTATCCGTCATTTTGTTTTAAAAGTCCAACTTTTCTAAAACGTATCTTGGACATCTAGCAAGAATCCCATGTACACCATTGTAATTCTGACGAAAGATCTATTGGCGCACTGGTGGCTTAAGGGTTGATACTGTACAGTGTACTGCCACCCTAGAGGTTTTAGGTTTAAATCGGTCTGAAGGTAGTGTGTATTATGGATTTAGATTTGAGTTTCTGCAAGTTGAGCTTGTCGCAGGAGAATTACAATGTCACAACAAGGCCATGTACAGTGGGTGGAAGAGCAGCTAGAAATTGTGTTTTGTTGCATGTTACTTAAAATCTCTTTTGGCAATTAGTCCTTTTTTAAGGACTCGTTTCTCCAACACCATTCGTACATGGGATATTATGTTCAGTGAACATGAAGACTGGACAATATATTTTCAAAATTCAAATAGTAAGGTTGCCCTTGCTTCACTAAAAGAAATGGATTTTCATGACTGAAAAGCAACATTTTTTTTTCCCCCTCAATAATCACAACTACCCTCATTTTCAATATATCACAGATTCCTAACTAATCACGATAGAGAAGTAATATGCATACATCAAAACAACCCACTGTGACTGTCTGTCAATTGAAGTATCAAAGTCTTGTAATAAAAAATGGATCTGTTGTACTTATCATAATCAGGTACTTCAGTCAATACATAAAGCTTTAAGGAGTGACATTTGTCATTTTCCATACACTCATTTCTTCAAGACTGGACAAGTTGGACAGTTGAAACTGGTATCGGAGAGCTATCAGAACAGGATTTTCAAACAGGAAGCAAGACAGTCAACTGTCAATTACGGAGGAAATAATCAAGCCTGGAGTATTGCAATTTTTCCAAAGAATCATTATCTGCCTCATTTTTGATGTATCATGTCAAAAGCGGCAATGCCAGCACCATAGATCGTACTTTTGGTTATGAGGCAGACTGCAACTAAACAAACTGATCAGTTCATTAGATCGGCCTCTTCATCGTCAAATGCGGCATTTCCAAACGACTTGTGCATTTCCTGCATCACTGCTATGATGCTGTTCTCTTCATAATCGGATAATGAATCAAGAAATGTGTGGAATCTCAAGCGGTGCAGACTTTCATACAAAAGCTTCTGTTCTGACACCTCATTGACCGATTGTAGTGGTGGCCAGAGATGACACCATCCATGGATCCTTCTGCAATTGTTTGGGCTTCACTCATCACATCCCTCAGCCCAGCGTCAGTGAAACGCTTTCCAATCACCTGCAGAAATACCATGCAGGTGTGGAATTCACCCACTTTAACGACGACATTGTGAGATAACTGGTCATCGCTCAAACAAATCTCCTGGGCTTTCGCATATATTGCCTGGTTACAGACATGACAATGTGATTCAATTTGAGAGCGTGAGCAATCGCCACACTTTTCATCAGGATTGTATAGAATTATCTAGGTTGTTGACAAATCAGGTGAAGCTTCATGAGGGGCAGATAATGTAGGGCAGACTTATCGAGAACCGTGTCTGCCTGAAGGATTGTATGAAACTCAATCCATCCCAGAATCAAATGGAAGCCGGTATCAACGTATTTGCAGCAGATGAATGATGTTTCAAAAAGCTGTGGACGGATTCGGACAATACTTTGTGAACAGGTTGGGTGTGAAACAAGGACCAATTGATTTGATTTTGGTGAAGACACAAATCCAGATATGAGAATTTTAAATGTTTTTATTGATTCTTCGCCATTGAGAAGTAAAGCCAAAAAACAATATACTGGCGGACCCCGCTATTTGCGGAGGATATGTTCCTGGAAAGTTCCGCGAATAGTGGGGCATTGTTTCAATGGAAACAGGAGGGATAGGTTCCCGGTGGTTCCTGATTCATGAGGGAAAATCAAAAATCGCGTGTAGAACCCTGAATATGCACATGAAGAAAAATTGTGAAAAAAAAACAACCAGTGACTACGCAACACACAGGGCCACAAATGTCGAAGCAGGTCACATTTATAATACGCAGGGTCCCTGAATTGTGAATCTGTGAAGAGCGGTGTCCGGCAATATAGCACCACTTCTCCTCCTCTTCCCTTTATAAGGTGTGAGGTCCGATGGCACCACGCTTCTGCCATACCTGGACCACTATACTCCTCCACCCCCATCTGTCCTCAGCCATTTCTCTCCACTCTCCAACCACATCGACCTAATGGATATACCTCCTCACACAATACTCCCATCTCAACTGCGGTCTACCTCTTTTTCTCCTTCCTTGCAACCCTCAACCTATCCGCTCTCTTTGCCATTCTCTCTTGCCCCATCCGCCCCAAGTGTCCAGCCCATCTCAGCAATTTCACCAATCTCCCCATCATACTCATCTGCACGCCAATCTCCTCCCTCAGTTCATACATCCTCCTTCTATCCACCCTCTTCACTCCTGCAATCCTCCCGACAGATATTCTTGCAAACATGCAGCCTTTGTTGTTTTCTCTGTCAGTGGCACCCTCTCCAGACCATAAAGGTAGGCTGGCATGACACGTGACATCAGAACCTTCCCTTTCAATTTTCTTGATATCTTTGTCTGACATTACTCCCTCCACCACCCTCCACACTTTGGCACCCACCTGAATCCTCCTCTACACATCTGCTTCAGACTTACCATCCACGGTCTGTTCCTCGCAGATACTCAAACCTGATCTCCTTCCCCTTGAACCTGATATTCATTTCTTTTCTCTTATGCCTGACCCACATCATCTCAGTCTTCTCCATACTCATCTTCAGCCCATGCTTTCCAAATGCCTCCTTCCACTCTCCCAGTACTTCCTGCATCTCCCACCCACTCTCCACCACAACGGTGGTCAGATCATCTGCATACAGCATCCTTCCCATATACTCCTCAAGCTCACCTTCCTGCATACCAGCTCCATCAGCATGATAAACCTGAGTTGGCTGAGAGCGCTTCCCTGCCTCAAACCAATGTTCACGCTGAACTCCTCAGATATCCCAGATCAGCCAAGACTCTTTCCCTTCGTTCCCTTGTACATCCCTTCCACGAACCTAACTTCTGCGTAGGGCATTCCCATCCATATCAGTGTCACCATCACCACCTCTCAGGACAGTATCATTGGCCTTCTCCAGGTCCACAAATCCCAGCCCCCCCCCCACGCAAACAAATGTAATAGTACATTTCTCTGCCGAAGTGACGGGTCGTATCATGGAAGAAAATCGTACAAAAAAGGAATGGCTTAAAATATAATTGCACGTTTTCAGTGAGTCAGCCAACACCCGATGCATCGCAGAACTACGGGTGGCCAAATGCTGGGGAGTGGCTCCACTTTGTTCAAGTAGATTAATATACAGTATTCAGTGACTGCGAATATTGTAGAGCGCTCGCAAAGTGGCTTAAGCACTCAAGCAAGCACTCCAACAATATGGTTAATAAGGAATAGCTGGCTTGTTAAGCGATTAGCGATCGCTGAGCTGTTATATTATTAAACACCTCCCGCATACGCCAAAATGTCAAATATGTCTGAATTGTACACATGAACGCTTTTTTTTTTTTTTAGTAGTTGGAACTGCTGTGAAGTTCAATCCTGGAGCTTAAATTTTGTAATTTAGCTTAGTTTGAGAGAATCTCCAGGTGCTGGCATGTGTGGAAATGAAATAAAGCCACGAACGTTGGCGTCTCCAGGCATTTATAAGCATTGCAATGTATCCAGTGATTCGTAGGTATGATGATCAGGCATTCAATGATATGAGTGAAGAAAGTGGTTGGGGGGGGGGGCGGGGGCTTTATTGTGAATAAACCGTTGTGGCCTGTTCCAACTCAAGGCTGAACAAAATGGCAAATGAAGACCCCAGCGAGTGAGAGCGAGGTAACCAGGATGCGCCTTAAGACTCCAGCGAGGTGGCCATTGATGTGCTTGATAAAGGATATCATTAAATAAAGCAATTTATTATATTCAAAAGGTTGGTATTAATTAACCCAAACACTCAAGTTTCACTCATGTACTCGCCCTTGGAGTTCCCTTAGTATGCATGTAAAGTTTCAGGCTGCTAGGTTTCATGGTTTTGGAGTTATGGAGGAGACACGCATAATGACTGACTGCCGCACTGCCACACTGACACACTCTGATATTAGTAATATACTAGACGACCCGTGAACCCGTTGGGTTTCCGTTGTTAAAAGCGGTTGTTAAAAAGTCATTTCAAAAAAATAGAAAAGAAAATGATAGCTCCAGCGAACTATACCGCTGAGGTTGTTTGCATTGATCAAATAATACCGAAGAGTACTGTACTTGACTGAATCGGGAATTTATTTTTTTATAATTTTTTTCGTTGCCCGATTTGAACGAAATTTGATATTGCATGTCAATGTGAAAAAAAAAAAACCGGAGAAAAGAAAGTCAAATTATTGTGCGTAATCTTCTAAACACAATTTTATTTATTAATGAACACGGATGTACAAGATCAAAATGGCGATGTTTATTTTATGCTTAAAAATAAATCGTTCTTTGTCTATACTAGATGTTTGAGATTTTAAAATACAGTAAATCATTTCAAGAAAAAAAAAAAGATAGCTCCAGCGAACTATACCACTGAGGTTGTTTGCATTGATCAAATTCTCCCGAAGAGTACTTGACTGAATCGGGAATTGATTTTTTAAATAATTTTTTCGTTGCCCGATTTGAACGAAATTTGATACTTCACACCGCAGGAGAATGGTGAGTAAGGTGGCCCTAAAATTTTTGCGCTATCGTGTACCGTTTTGGCTGTATTTCGGGAACATACATATATACATACATACAAGATGAGAGTTTTAGTAATATAGAGATAGATTATGCATGTTCTTGGAAGAATGTACGACTTTTATGACAGCAAAAAACTTTATCATCGTTTCTTCTTGGGAGATCTCAGGCATGTTCAGTTACCAGGTTTCTTGTGGAGCACTCACCAAGTGGCTTAAGCACTCAAGCAAGCACTCCATTAAAAACCGTTGAGAAGGATTGGCTGGTTTGGCAAGCATTAGCAAGCTGCTTGTTAACTGAACGCACCCAAGGATTGTTGCTTGAGGGTCACTGACCCAGCTGACGGTCTGAAGTGCTTTCCTTTGTTCGACTGCAACGTTTCTGGCTATCCAAGAGGTTTTTGTTTGTTTGTTGTAAATCAGTGAAATGTTGATAACTGGTATCGTGATAGCTGGCACCACTGGGTATATTCAAAAAGTCAACTCTGACATGACTCACGTAATGAGACTTGGCTATTTCACAACATTCACCGTCCAACTCTATTAATTTCGAAAAATATCCACGGTACTTATCCCACCGAATCTGTGTGAAGGTACGAATATCTTGCTTCTTGATGGATAATATGTGCATGACACACAGTTGGGGCGATTTTATTTGGCACTTTTTCTGTGTACATTGTTGCTCTGCATGCCCTTCATGGAGGTAGCCATTGCTGAATAAATAAATAGAGCATTTCTTGACACAATATTGGCTGATGATTGGCCCTGGTGCCAATGCTACTACGCCGCACGACCGACTCACTGCACCCGTGAATAGCAACACTTTCAGAAAATAATACTGAACATTAACGGAACTTATTCAAGTGTAGATAAGTAGCACGCCTCCGATAGAACAAAACTGAATGAAAGAAAGCTCATACCTGCTCATGACCTACACTGCATTGTTCATGGAAGAAAAGAAAATGTATAAGATCAGTAAAACAGTTGAATTATTATCCACATCAGTCATTTTGTTCAGTACCGCATACTTAAGATTTTAAAATTTGAAACTACCCATTTGCAGCTTTGACCTTCAGGGAAGGCGTAATCTGCCTGCCCTGCCAGTATGTCTGGTCTGTCCGTGATACCAGAGCTTGATTGACTTGTAATGCAATGACTATTTTTCCACTCCTCCCACCAATAACGGCTTGTGATGACTAACCTGAGTTATCTGTTGTTTTGGAATAGAAAAGCTATACTGCTTCTGAGTTTCAGCAATTTCCTCCATCATCTAAAGTGGACGGAGGTAATGTTTTCAGTCCTGTCTGTTTGTTCCTTGTGAAATTGAAGATTTTTCAAGTATATTGGTCAGTTGATTTTGTTATTCTGTTTGTCTGCTTGGCTGTCTGCTTGTCGGTCTGTTTGTCACCAACAGGTCACAATTTTAAACCGATCTTCATGAAACTTGACCACATGGTAGAGTTTGTCAAAAGCAAGAAGCCTATTTTTTGAGGCCAAAAGGTCAAAAGGTCACCAAATTTGTCAGATTTCTAAAATTCTCAATTTTCATCCAATTGACTCGAAATTTGAAAAGGATATTCATATCAGCTTCTTGAATTCAACCAGCCAATTATTTTTGAGGTCAACAAAAAAGAAAAGGTCAACATCGGCCCAAGGGCAACATCTAAGGTGGTGTTTCTAAAATCCTCAATTTTCATATCATTGACTTGAAATTTGAAGAGGATTTGCATATCAGGTGACTGAATTCAACCACCAACTATTTTTGAGGTAAGCATAGGCTAAAAGGTCAACATAGGCCAAAAGGTCAACAGGAGCCAAATTTCTAAAACTGCCAATTTTCATCCGATTAATTATTTTTCAGATTGAAATTGATGATTTTACAAGTTTGACCTTGAAAGACAGGAGTTATAGAATAAGTTGTTTATTGAGTGAAAGTGTGCTGCTGCCGAAGTAGTTTCCTGAGCAAGGGTTATAATGGGTGGTTTGCCATTGCCTTCAGTAGTTCAGGCAGGAAATTGTAATTTTGGCCATGGTGCTGCCGATAGCTCGCCCATTCTTTGCAAAGGACACCATGGAGATCTTTAAAATGTCCACCATCTAATGTCAGTAGATGGGATGCCAGGTTTAACATCCATCAGAGGGACGGCACACACAATGATGATTCACCCAGTCTGTGAAACACCGGGATGACCGTTCTGAGCATGGCTGAGATTAAAACCCAGGCTAGACAGCTTAGAGGCGAATATGCGTACCTCAAGGTCATCCTTTCAGCCCAGGTCATGTCTTAATGCACTGTTAATAAACAATCTGCAATTCCATGTTGTATTTATACATTTAAAATGTATCTCGTTTGGTACCATGCATTTCTTCTAGTTGAATGTTGAGTTTTGCCTGTGTGCGGAGCTTTTCAAACGCAGTGCGGAGCGTGTGGAGTTGTTTTTTTTCAAACGGGAAGCGGTCGCCGGAAATGTGAGACAGCCAAACGTGCGACCCACAAATGCACAGACACCACACTTCACATCATGTAATTATATGTGTATAAACACACAGTACTGTATTTTTCTTTTTCCATGTTCCACAATAAAAGGTCACACCTAAACTTTGAATTTCCCTTACTTCTTTTGGACATTTAAGATTTAAAATTAATGCTTTTCCACTGAGCTTTTAATGAAAACTGAACCAGATATCAAATAATAAGAGGATTGGAAAATGATAACAGCACTGATGCTGCTCCAGCTATGGGAGGTTCCAAATTCGATTTGCTCAGTGATAGCTTCAAGGATTCCCAAGCTCAATAATCCTTGATGCTCTGACTATCAAAGCACGAAGCCGTTTAATCATCACACGGCCACTTTATATTTGTGAATACAGGCTGCTTTACCCCCTCCCATCCTTGTATCACCCTGTGTTCTTGGCTTGTACAACCATTTTTGATAACTGTCATCTTCTCTTTTACCCTTTTTTGCTCTCATGTGATGTACTGTGGCCCTGAAAGTATTTCTCCATCTCACATTGGTTCACATGTATAATGTGTAAGAAGTGGGGTGGAGGAGAGGGGAGGGGTAGAGGCAGTTCTGTGACCCTCACGTGATGCACACACAAAAAGGCTTTCTTTTTGACAGCCTAATTAATACCCTGTACAGCAGTAGACCTTTGCAAGCTTGTCATTTGGTATAGCCAGAATAATGGCCTCGCATAACGTGTGATTTTATTTGCTGAACTTGCCCAAGTGTGTCCATTTTTAGTGGGATACTCTAAAATCTGGAGAAGGTTATTTCATTAATACCAAATCTGCCGGACAGTTTTAGTGGCAGCTCAGTGGAACGTTCAGGCTTGTTTTCCACTCTGTTCCGGAAATGCAGTGTTAAACTCTGATTATTATTATTTTTATTTGTTGCATAAATCTCAACCTTGGATAAGAGAGCGAACCACATGGCCCAACTGCTTCATGTTGCAACTAGGGGCGTCTGTCCTATGTTAGGCTGTGCAGGAGCAATTACAGCTGGCATCTGTTTGTGATGACGGTTTGTGGCTTCAACCAAAATGCTTCAGTTTGCTCGGCGAGGGGTCAGCGAGTGTGCTATATTGCAAAGATCTGGTTTGCAGTGTGCCTGTTTTTAATCTCATTCTAATCCATTACTGCATACTTATTTGTGATGTGACTTCAAAGAGAACACATCAAGAGTTTCCAAATGCTGTTTATGAAGATAATGTTGGAACGTTCTCATTTCCAAATATAACAGTTTTGTACGTCCTTTGTTAATTTGTCCATTGTCACAGCAGTCCTCTTGGTGCCAGCTTTTGCACTGTGGTCCATTTTACACCATTATACAATGGTCAAACCTTAAAGTAGCTTTTGCACTAATTATCAGGTATTTACAGTTTTGGCTATCATAATAAAGCTCACAGCCAAATGCCACTCTGACTTCGCACAGGAATATTTCTCAACAAGCATTTGCGTCAAGCTGTGAAAAAGGCAAGCAGCGGTGATAATGACTCGGGTTTATCCACTTCCTAAAGCATCTATTAACGATTGTAATTTGGCGAAAAGGTTTGCCATCACGACACTGAGACTTTGGGCTTGGAGGGAAACTCATCTCGAATTTCAGAAACTGACAATTATTGTATCTGACAGTTAAACATTTTCAGTTTGTGTTGAATTTGATTTCCATTTGAAGTTGTGATATTCTGGAATAATATGCATTGTTGCTCTTTTCAAGTAATATAATACTTTCTTTTTAAATAATATGCATTTTGAGCAGCCAGATGGCAGTATAACCATGGTAGAGAGTAATTCTGTGTTCGGCCCAGAACACTGGCGCGATGCAGCAATGCGTGGCAATGTACCACGTTGGCCATAATGGCCTAAACCACCCCCCTATCCAGTGGCCCAACAGCACTCTCCCCCCAGTGGCCTATCAGCATTGATTCCTTCGACAGGCAAGCAAGTATTGTAGTGAAACCACTCAGCCCCACATCACTTGTTTGGTGAAGTTTGTAATAATGTCCTCATTCCTATCCTAATGGGTGCTTGTCGGTAAGCAACACTGAATTCTGGGTTGGTTCCACTATTTGAGTGTCTGTAATGCAATCCAGTGATTGCAGGTTCAAATCCCATCCCCACTCTGACTAGGTAATGGCAAGGCCTCTCAGTATATTCCTTGCCATGAGGTTGCTTCATCTGCACCCTTCGATGGAGTGGTCACCTGTCCAGTATTAATTCTCGGCCACTTAAATGTTCACGTCGCTCTGTCAAGAGTGTGGAATACTGGAAGTTAAAATACAGTACTTTCAGCAAGCAATCCACAAGTTTTCCTGCTCAAACCAGATTGATCCAGGGAAGGAGAGCAGTATTCACTGTAGAATTGACCCAGGGATGGAGAGCAGTGACAGCTCTGTGGTTTTTTTATGCAGTGGTCTAAAAGTGTGGCAGAGGAGCATGTACCTGTAATCACTTTCAAGATAATGATATTGGGAAATGTCAGTACACTCGAACATGCTTTCAAAGGACATTAATAGACTATTGACCAATCAACATTGTGGATGAAAGAGCTCTCTGTGCTTGGATGTGAATGTTAAACAGGTGGGATAGGAATGTGAAATCTGCCAAAATTATTGAAACCTTTTTGGGAGGTGGAATATGCAGCTTGTCATTAATTATTTTGTCTGGTGAGGAATTCTTCAAACCATATCCTCTCCCTTTGTTTTTTTTTGTATACACTGTCAAGGCTCGAATGAGAGCTAACACCCAGAACGTACAACAAGGGGAGCAGGAGACGAGGAGCGGGAGAGGGAAGGAAAAAAACAGTGGGGAACAGAGACATGAGGAGATCTGTGGAATGGAGAGGGATGGGGCAGGGTACAGAGGGTAAACAAAATGGACACTACAAGGACTTTCAAGACCTTACACAACAGGGAATTTGAAGGAGGTGGGTTTGGTGTGGATTAGCAGGGGTAGAAAAGATCATGGTTTTGGATGGAGGACGATAATTGCTTGTGGTGAACAGCTGTTTTGACAACCTGGAGGGAAGAGTGGGATGGAAGGGAAGAGTGGGAGTTTGTTCTCAAGGTTGGGAAAAAGAGGAATGAAAGAGTGAAGGTGAGCAGTGATTCTTGATTTTGGTAGTTTTACCAGAAGGGGGTTGCTGGTGGACTTGGGAAGGGAAGACAGTTGGGCACTGTCTTCCCTTCCCCCACCCCTCCTCGCTCCCCCCACCCCTCCTCGCTCCCCCCACCCCTCCTCGCTCCCCCCACCCCTCCTCGCTCCCCCATTCCTCCTCACTCCTACACCCCTTCTCACTCCCCCTCCCTCCTCTGTCCTTTCCCCTCCACCTCTTCACTCTCCCCACTCTCTCTCCCCCACCCCTCTCTCCCTCTCCTCTCCCCCCACTTTTTCTCCCTCCCCCTTTAGTATTCCTGTCATCGAAGCGACGGGTGGTATTTGCAAGTATACAGAATATACTGTGTACATATGCCATATATGTTGCACCCTAACTGCATCTACTGCACATATGTCTATTAATTACAAACTATTGGAATGTACCTTGCAACCCTTTAGACCCAAGGAACCTTTAGACATTTACAACCTTAAGTCCCTTTTAGACCCCTTCGACCTTAACACCATTTATATCCCTACACTCTTCAGACAGATTAAACAGCTTGGACCTTTGACCATTTAGGGCTTTAGACCACTTGCATATTTTTCGATTACAAATAAATATAATATCACCAACATTACAAATAAATTACAACAAAAGAAATGTTTGTGTTATGATTGGTGTTATTCATGACAACACAGCAACTCGTGTACAGTCATTATCCTCAGTTAAAACAAGCCTGTTCCTCTGGAAAGACGCGTGGTGAGGCAAGCGAAGTGAGCCGATCCACGCTAGTATTGCATATAAAACCGAAAAAACGTGGACGGACAGTGAACCCTCATCAAGGTGAAGGCTTGGTCGACCCATCTGAGTATGTATATATTAATACTGAAGGACCATTTTTGTGCTCCTCGCGGTCGCATCACGTTTTTCTCGGTACTTTGACCTTGACTGAAAGAAACTTCGTACCTGTAAGAGTGCATCGCACATTGTGGCAATAGTCAAACTTCAACTCTGAAGCATCTATATATTAATACTGAAGGACCAATTTTGTGCTCCTCCTAGCAGTCACATCACGTTTTTCTCGGTACTGTGACCTGAGAAGTTTTGACACTGTGTTTGTACGTCAAAGTAGACACGTGCACAAATCGGGGGACTTCTTCACAAGGAGTAGTGTACACCAAAAATGTCGTGTACAAGACGTTTTGTAGGCCTCATTAGGTAAGGCCATGGAGTACATCGACTGGGATCCGGCTCTTACAGAGCCGCCACTGGTTGTCATATTGGGCTCATGGAACAGACTCCGTCTGTGACGGGGTTTCGGCTAGTATCTATTAATTATGTACTGTTTGAACGTGAGTACGTCTATTAATTGCATACTATCTGGATGGAAGCCCATGGTAAAAATACCACGAGAGAAAAATAAAATTAACAGGAACCCTTTTATTCTTGCGCTGTTTTAAAGAGCTCAAAAATGGGACGCTCAACAAGGAATGTCTTGAGTTTTATGCACTTGGCGCTTCAATAAAAGACGAGTAACATAATTTACTCAAATAATTTGATTGGACAAACTTATCACAGATTATATGAAGATAATTTTAGGCTTCGGAAAGAAGTGCAGGCTGTCCAAACGTCTTGTTCTGGTTTTAAATTTTTATTTCATCCAAATCAAAAGAGATACAATGCAGTATTAGTCCTGGGGCTGATTCTCAGAAGGGGCCTAAAATGAAAGTTTACTGCACCCCCCTGCCAACATAGGTTTTATGTGTTTTTCTTGTTTATTCATCTATAAGGTGATGATTTTAAAACATTACCCCTTCTAAAAAGTGTCCATTCGAAGTTTTTGGGGGCATTTTTGATTCCAGGTATACCACTTTACCGCTAAAATAGGTTTTTTTGTGCTAGGGATGGGTGGGCATATTACATTGCAGTTAGGTTTGCTCAGAGTGCACATAGACACATTAAATACAAATCCAGGTGTTTGATTTTGTTTTAGGAGATATTTTCGCTAGAAATTGTGCATAAATAATGTAAAGATTGTGTGAAAATGACAAAAAAATGTGTGAAAATGGTAAAAAAATTGTGCGAAAATTATCAAAATTTTGTTAAAATTAGGACAAAATACGATGTTTTGTCACGAACATCATAAACTAATTTAGAAATTCGCATTCTAGTATATTTCTTGATGTTGACTGTTGCAAATAGTGTCTGGTGCTTATTCAGTGTGAATTGCATTCGGTGCAGAGAATCACGGCATGTATTGAGAACTGGATAAACCCTATCCAATCTGACGAGCAGCTGTGCCATTTGGCTTCTGGACACGTGGCAACCGAAGATGTAAAGCGAGACCTTTTGGATGCTCGTCAAAGAGGCATAGGATCACTGAGGGCATTTGCAGCAGACAGATTAGGGAAAGATGGAACCAAAGACTTCTACGCTACTCTACCACAACTGCAGCTGAAGACGTTCGCATCCATGAAGAAGAAGAAGAAGAGACTGGGGCATGACACATCGCACGCCAGCGTCCTGAAGTCAACAAGAGACATGTTTGGCCGTCTCCTTGTGATTGGTCAAAGCCGTGAACTATCTATGGAGAAGCTTCTGAGTTACCCACTTGGACCGCTCCCACTCTCAATCGCCACGCCAGATGGAAGTCCAGTGAAGACAGTCAAGGCTAAATTGCTCAGAGCACTAGAAGACAATGTGCAACCACTGACAAGTATCCCCCCGGATGCTACCTGGGTGCTTGACGCAATGGCCATCATCCATTCAGCAAAAACGGCACCAAACATGACATACTCACAACTGGCCTCTTCACTCTTCAACACCATCACATCTGGTTATCCAGCTGGTGCGCGCAAAGACTGGGTAGTTGACACATACCCTGATATATCCATTAAGATCGCGGAGCGCAACCTGAGAAGCGATGCTGGTATGGAGAGCCTCGAAACCAAGATCCGCACAGGAACACATAAGATTGACCAGCAGCTGACCAAATCTCTGATGAGTGATCCTTCAAATGTGCCCTGACAGAATTCCTCCTGAATGAGTGGTCCAAGCCAGAGTATGCTGCGCAGCTGGGCCAACAAGCACTGTTCGTGACAGTTGGAGAGAGGTGCTTCAGGTTGAAGGCCAATGATCAACTAACAGAAGTCCTGAAGGCAGAAGTGGCTGAACTGAGATGCACACACGAAGAGGCAGACACCAGGCGTTTGCTTCACGCAGCCCATGCAGCTGATCACGGTGCTCCTGCTGTGATCATCAAGTCCCCAGACAATGATGTTGCAGTCATTGCCCTTTCAGTCTGCCATCGTATTAGCTCGCAGCTCATCTTTCGCACCGGCACACAACAGCGGACCCACTACCTTGATCTTACAGCTATGGCACATACCCTGGGACGCAATATCTGCTCTGCTCTCCCAGGTTACCATGCCTTCAGTGGCTGTGACTCGACCAGTGCCTTCACTGGGCGCGGACAGCTGTCAGGACTCAAACTTCTAAAGATCGAAAATGAATTTAGAGCCACTATGAACAGCATTGGGCAGTCCTTCAGTCTGTCAGCAGAACTCGCCAGAGGAGAAGAGGCCATCTGCACCCTGTATGGGAAGAAGCAGCACAGTAGAGTCAACGAACTGAGGCATGAGATGTTTGGCGCGCATACCACAGACCCATGCAGACTTCCGCCCTGTCAAAATGCAGCAGAGTTCCACCTACGTCGTGCCAATTACCAGGCTGCCATTTGGAGGAGATGTCTCGAGAACTGCCCACATGTACCCACTCCACATGGTCATGGCTGGGATGTAGCCGGGAACGAGATCGCCATCAAATGGTTAGATGATTCTCCTGCCCCCGACGTCTGTCATGGAATGTGTTAGCTGCCGGTGTCTGCGTTGTGCTGACCGGAGGTGCTCCTGGAGACAGAATCAACTAAATTGCACCAGAGCATGCAGATGCAAGCCTGACCAGTGCGGGAATTCCAAAGAAACTATCGTTGATCCACTGGAATCTGACGATGAGACAGATGACGAATAGGACATTGAACAATTCATATGAATCCAGTTTTTCTTATCAGGTAAGTAAGATTTTGCTTAGTCTATAGGTCTTTTAACCTTATTTTACACGGGGTCTGAAATGACATGGGAACTTGCTCGAAACCTGAAACTTGGCCAGTTGCTACTGCCACATGCTTATTTTATAAAAATGAACTCATTTTAATTTTTGCCTCAACAATGAGCTAATTCTGACGTCAAGAATAATTAATTTTGGCGAAATTCCATGTTTTTAGTTGCTAATTTTTAGAGTAAGACCCCCCCCCCCTTAGACAAATTGCTCCCAAATTTGGTACACGTTTTTAGAAATGACATTGGATAAATGTCACCAAGTTTCAAAGTCATACCTCTAACCGTCGCGACGGTATAGGCAGAAAACAAATATGCCCCCCCCCCCATGTAAAATAGGGTTAATATGTGTATTATTCAGTAATAAACATGTTTTTCAGGGTTTCGATAAACGTCCATGCAGGTTTAGTAAAGTTACAATGCCTCAGCACAATACAAAATGCTTCCTGAAGCCAACAATATTGTCCTATACGAATGCTACAATACTCAATACTGCAAAAAAATGTCAGGTTTTGCCAAAACGTATCACTATATGAAATGGCTTGCAATGGGTCATTTGGACACTTTTTGAAAGGGGTAATGTTTTGAAATCAGATGTCTATAGACGATATAACATGAAAAAACCATCAAACCTATGTTGGCAGGGGGGTGCAGCAAAACTCAAAATTTTGGGCTCAGCCCCAGGACTATATTTACATTTATCTACAAGTATATCCACTCAAAATCAACTCAAGCCCAAAATCCGGATAGGTGGCTCCGCTTGATGTTTAACTGATGTTGACCATATAATCTTTGTCTTTTTGATAGTCGCCGGGCCGAGGCCTCCAGGTTGGAGGTGACACTTTGGTGTAGGACTATGTCCAATGGAGATCGGGTGGGGGGGGGGGAGTGCTCGTCAAACTCCACTTGTTTCATGTTTCGATATGTAAATATATATATATATATATATATATATATATATATATATGTATATTGTTACGGCTGTGGAAATTCGCAAACCACCATTCAGGGCCCGTAGGTGAGATATCTCCAAGTACATGTGTCGTTAGCCCAAACCTGTTGTATAGAGGGAATTTATGTGATTCATTCGGGCTGCGATCCTTTGAGTTGGGCGTTTTTCTGTTCTATCTTCATTCTTCATATCTATGAACCAACCACGTCTCAACCGCCATCACACAACAACCACCTAAACCACTACGCCAGCCATCGTCACCAACTACAACCACGCTCCAACCCTCAGACAACAACAACAACGCCAACAGCCACGACCTTTACCTTCACAACTCAATTCCGCAAACATCACATCACCACCATTCCCAACGGCACCAGAACCATCAACCACCACCGAAAACCCTCCACCACCTTCACCTCTCTCCTTCTATGGCCATTCCAGCACCACCTGTGAACACTGAACGTCGGGCTGTCTCGGGCCCGTTCGGCGATTGGTGCCGAGCGCACCGAGCTGCGAGCGCAAATAGCGGCCTTTCCGAGGGAAAATTCGGATCAAGAAGGCCACACGCCCACTTCTCCTCCCTCCGATTAGCAAGCGCGGGGCGGCTTGGCCCCGCCTCCAGGCGCGTCTGTGTGAAATCGATATATGCAAATTCTAGGATCAAGGGAGGTTCACGCCCCTGATTCCTCTGACCAATGGGCGAGCGTGGCTCCGCCCCCGAGGTCATCCTGATCCGAATATTTGCATATTAGCTGCTCCTGCCAGCCTATAAAACGGCAAGCGGAAGGCGAATCGTGGCAGAGTGAGTCAGTTTTGGTTGGAGAGTGGAAGAAAGCCGGGGGAAGAGAGTGTCATCGAGAGAGTTGGGTTCTGGAGTCGGCTGAGAAGAGTTGCGGGAAGAGGCAAAGGAGCTCGGGTCCGAAGCGAGAAGGACGGCGGTCGGCGACGAGGTCGCGGTGTGGGATCTCTCGTTGCGGGACCCAAGCCAGCCAGCCATCTCCCTCCCCCAGGGCATCAATAATTCCCCTTTCCTCCGCGCTGAGATAGTGCAAAAGGGGGCCCCGTTCCCACCTCACTCCAAACGTCGTGCCAACGAAACCCGCCAAGGAGCATGGAGTCGGGGCACAGCCGCGCGGCCACATCTGTGGCTCGCCCGCCAACGCGTCACGAGTACGCAGGTAGGACCCCCCCCGGTCTCGCGGACCTGGCCGCTCCTCCAGGTCACGCGCACATTTGGCCTACAGGCCTGTCTGCCCCCTTGTCTATGAGGTTGGCTTCTTTTCTTTGCTTTTGTGTTAATGTGTGTTGGCGCCGTCTGTAAAGTAAAGCTGTATAAGTGTTGCCGTGTGTGCGCGTAGTCGGTATTAACTCTGCGTCGTTGTTGTTTTTATTGTTTTGGTTGCTCTCTGTGCATTTTGACTGTATGGCTGTATATACGTGCTTTCCGTGTGCCGGGGAATAAATGTGCATTGTGTGAACTGTTTTCCCGTTTCGCTTCGTCTTTTCCTAATTGAATCTCCATCCTGCTTCACGTAGAGGGTTCGTAGTCGGTACAAAACGCCCGGTAAATTATCTGAACCGTCGAGGTCGACAATAACACTGCTCGGTTATCCGGATAGTACGGAACGGGCCTCCCAAGCGGCTCGTGTCCGGAGTCGACCTGCGGCGAGGTACGATCGCCCGGTTTACCATCCGCGTGGGTACTTCGGTAGGTCGAGTTTGGCGAACAACCCTATCCTACGCAGGTGGCCGATTGGCACGATTGTGGTGAGGTCGAAAGGCCCACCCGTGACTGGCTCCGGGCGATAGTTCCCGGAGGGTCACGACTGAATTGTTCGTCCGGTGGGTGACGTGCCGCGATTCGAGTTACGCGGCCGTATGCACGCCGGCGGGCGCGAATTCGCAACAATATATATATATATATATATATATATATATATATATATATATATATATATATATATATATATATATATATATATATATATATATATATATATATATACTGTATATTTTCTTTCTTTTCCAAAAAAAATGCATTTTGACATTTTTGTGTGGATTGGTGACAAAAGAATTTAATTTTAATCAATTTTAAATTGAAGCTGTAACACAACAAATGTGAAAAAGTCAAGGGGTGTGAATACTTTCTGAAGGCACTGTATATACCCTGGGAACATGAGAAAATATAAAATATAATTTGACTGCAGTTCAATTTCAAACTTCAGTTTTCCCGAGCAGATGACCCTACCCTTTCTCTTCAACTCTCCCTCACTCTCTCTCCTCTCCCCTCACTCCTCCCTCCCTCCCCACATCACATCTGAACAGACACATTCAAAACTACACATATTGGCTTCCATCATGAGTCCACATATTCCATTCATTACGTACAGCGTTTTTAGAAGTGTTTAATTATACGTATACTGTCGTTGGAAAAGTTTTTACTCGCCTTAAATAAACTTTATATACAGTCAACCCTGGGAACTTGAAAAACATTTTTACGGGACCGTATTCGTGGATCACAAAGTGTGACCTGTTTCGACATTCGCGCTTCATATATTCGCATTTTTTTTTAATACACTTCAGGACTGGTCTCCTATATCCACCTGGGAAAATTGGAAATCAGCCATCACAGCATCACACAAAAGAGGTGTAAAAACAGATCCCCTTAACTGTAGCCGAATTAGCTTTCTTTACTGACAATCATCAGCAAGATCATGGAATCCTTCATCGCAGTTGACATAAAATCATTCCTTTTTTCCAACAGCCTCAGCTCAGATCATCAGATTCAGACCTGGTCACTCTGCCTTGGACATGCTGCTTCTACTCTCCCAACAATGGTGGAGGCCCTCAATATCAGACATGAGATCAGGGCTGTCTCACTGGACATAATCTTGAGCTTTTGCTACAGACTGGCATCCTGCCTTGCTCTCCAAACTGTCTGCCTATGGAATCCAAGGCCAACTCCACTCTTGGATTGCTGACCTCATCCCCTCTTGTCGACAACGTGTGGTTCTCAACGGAACCCCTTAATCTCCTCTCCCTGTCAAGGCTGGAGTACCCGAAGGCAGTGTTCTCGGCCCCATATTATTCCTAATCTTCATCAATGATCTCACTCAATCTCTGGAAAATCCTCTTTATCTCTTTGTTGATGACTCTACTCTTTGCCATGAAATCTCTTATCCTTCTGACAGACAGGCATCAGACTCTCCCCTCTCCTCAGACCTTGGCAAAATCACAAACTGGTTAAACACAATTTTGCTTTTGTATCCATGTGGTCCACCCTTTGCATTCTCCCTTACCCCACATCGTTACCTGCCTCCCTTGTTTGTCAGTCTCTGTCTACTTTCTCTCTCCACCCTGCTGTTGATGTTTTCCATTTCTCCTGCTGTTCCCTTTGTTATGTTGTGTCCTGATTTGTTTTGTGTAAGCACTCTTCCATGAGCAAGAGTATGTTAAAAAAAAATTTTGTTTGTTTTTTTAAACAATGCTTCGGCATTCGTGGTATGTTTCAGGAACATATCCCAATGAATAGCGGGGTCCAACAGTATACAAAAAAAAGAACTTTATGCTTTTAAGACCCTTTATACCCCCTTAGACCCTTTGGACTTGTGCACCATTTCGACCGTTTTGACTCTTTGGACACATTTAGACCCCTTAGACTCCTGAAGACCTTTACACACTTTCGGCTGCTTGGACCCCTTGACCCTTAGACCCATTAGACCCACTTTAGATACTTTATATCTGTAACTACTGTTGGAAAATACCCTTTTGACCTTTTAGACACCATAGACGTTTCATACCACTTGGACACCTTAAGCCTTTCGATCTTTTTGACCCCTTAAGACCCTTTTAACTTTTAAGACCACTTAACTCTTGAAGACCTTAACACACCTTGGACCCCTTGACCTCTTGACCCCTTGACCCTTAGACCTTTGAGACCCATTAGATGCTCTTTGTATCCCTCCAGACTCCTTAAACCCTTTAGACCCCATAGGGATAAGACCCTTTAGACCTGTAACTTCTGTTTGCACATACCCTTGAGACCATTTTATACATTTTAGACCCTTTGGACCATTTAATACCCTTTAAAACACTTGAGCCTTTCGAGTTAGACCCTTTAGATCTATTTAGACCTTTTGGACCATTTAAGACCCCTTAGACATTTTAAGACCCTCCAGACTCCTTCGACTCATGAAGAGCTTTACCCCCTTAAGACCTTTAGATCCTATTTTAGACCTCTTTATTATAGAAACTAACTACTATTGGAAAATAGCCTTTTGATTTTTAGACTCATTTAGACCCCTTGGACACCTGAGACACTTTAGACCTGTAGACCCCTTTATATGTGCACCACACACACACACATCTGTAGTCTTCTTGCAATACACAGATTATACTTCTTTTCAGCAAGTAATGTACAATCTCCTCCCACTCGGAGGCTGGGAACAGAAAGGGAACACAAGGTGGAACAGAAATTGCATGTTGGGTCACTGAATTGGTTCACCAACCAAACCGAGAAGCATATGTATTTTTCTTTTACAAGTATCGTGCTATGTACAACATCTTTCTTGTTATTCTTTTATTTGCACATTATAAAAGTTTGGTTTTGAATTTGAATTCTAAATATATTCGCTGTGATGTGCAAGCTTTTTTTATTACTATTTTTTCCATCGTTGGCATAAGCATTTTGGTGACCCGAAAAGCTGGCTGTTCTACATTCCTACATTAACTAATCAGGCAGTTTCCTGTAAAGTTGAGGCGATTATGTTGTCAAATCTCAACATCATATACGGTTTGTAAGAGTACATTTTAAATTGCTGCTTGTTGGTCGACGGCAAGTAAACTACATTATGCAATTTGAATGATGGGTCACTGATGGAAAACCCTTTTCCTAAGAAAAGTGGCCACATTCCTTTAACCAGACTCTTTGCAATGTGGTTAGAACATCCGCTCAAAGTCTGAGAGGTCAGTGGCTCAAACTCCACCCGAGTCATACCAAAGACTTCAGAAATAGTATGTGCTGCTTCCTTTCTTCATGCTCAGCATTTATAAAGGACAGAGCACAGACAAACAACCATAAGCTGACAATACCAGTGCAGGCTTGGATGGGCCTATTGTCCTCCTCCTGCATTGAAGTTCCTTTCGGCTTAAGGGAGCTCGTAATACAGTCAGCTACGTAATCGAGGCTCTTTAACATCTGGGGTCGTTTATCATTAGTTGCGCTTGCTGTTGTGACCACTTGTGAATGAAGTTTTATGGTTTGATTTGTAGCAGGATTCCTCGAGTTAAATAATCTGCAGTCCTTTATTTAATTAATAAACGAGCAAATACAACCTGTCGCTTCACTGACGGGGATGTCAAGTGTGGGTGGTGGGGGGGGGGAGAGGGAGAGGGTTGAGAGAGAGAGAGAGAGAGAGGGTTGAGGAAGAGGGAGAGTGTAGAAGGAGAGGGTTGAGAGAGAAGGAGAGGGTTGATAGAGAGAGGGAGAGGGTTGAGAGAGAGGGAGAGGGTTGAGAAAGAGGGAGAGTGTAGAAGGAGAGGGTTGAGAGAGAAGGAGAGGGTTGATAGAGAGAGGGAGAGGGTTGAGAGAGATAGAGAGAGTGGTGAGAGAGAGAGTTAGAGTGGTGAGAGAGAGAGTTAGAGTGGTGAGAGAGAGTTAGAGTGGTGAGAGAGAGTTAGAGTGGTGAGAGAGAGTTAGAGTGGTGAGAGAGAGTTAGAGTGGTGAGAGAGAGTTAGAGTGGTGAGAGAGAGGGAGAGGGGTGAGAGAGGGAGAGGGTTGAGAAAGAGGGAGAGGGTTGAGAGAGAGGGATAGGGTTGAGAGAGAGGAATAGGGTTGAGAGAGAGGGATAGGGTTGAGAGAGAGAGGGATAGGGTTGAGAGAGAGAGGGATAGGGATGGGTTGAGAGAGAGGGATAGGAATGGGTTGAGAGAGAGGGATAGGGAGGGTTGAGAGAGAGGGATAGGGAGGGTTGAGAGAGAAGGAGAGGGTTGAGAGAGGGTGAGGGATGAGAGGTGAGAGAGAACGAGAGGGAGAGGAGTGAGGGGTGAGAGAGAACGAGAAGGAGAGGAGTGAGAGAGAACGAGAGGGAGAGGGGTGAGAGAGGGAGGGGTGAGAGAGGGAGAGGTGAGAGAGAACTAGAGGGAGAGGGGTGAGAGGTGAGAGAGAACAAGGGGGAGAGGAACGAGAGGGAGAGGTGAGAGAGGTGAGAGAGAACGAGAGGGAGAGGGGTGAGAGTTGAGAGAGAACGAGAGAGAGGGGTGAGAGAGAACGAGAACGAGAGGGGTGAGAGAGAATGAGAGGGAGAGGGGTAAGAGGTGAGAGAGAACGAGAGGGAGAGTGGTGAAATGTGAGAGAGAACGAGAGGGTGATGGCTGAGAGAGAACGAGGAGAGAGTTAGAGAGAACGAGAAGGAGAGAGTTAGAGAGAACGAGAGGGAGAGGGGTGAGAGAGAACGAGAACGAGAGGGAAAGGCGTAATAGGTGAGAGAGAACGAGAGGGAGAGGGGTGAAATGGATGAGAGAGAACGAGAGGGTGATGGGTGAAAGAGAACGAAAAGGAGAGAGTGAGAGAACGAGAAGGAGAGAGAGAGAGAGAACGAAAAGGAGAGAGTGAGAGAACGAAAAGGAGAGAGTGAGAGAACGAGAAGGAGAGAGTGAGAGAACGAGAGGGAGAGGGGTGTGAGAGAACGAGAGGGAGAGAGGTGAGAGAGAACGAGAGGGAGAGGGGTGAGAGAGAACGAGAGGGAGAGGGGCGAGAGAGAACGAGAGGGAGAGCGGCGAGAGAGAACGACAATAAGAGGGGTGAGAGAGAACGACAATGAGAGGGAGAGGGGTGAGAGAGAACGAGAGGGAGAGGGAGAGGGGTGAGAGAGAACGAGAGGGAGAGGGGTGAGAGAGAACGAGAGGGAGAGGGGTGAGAGAGAACGAGAGGGAGAGGGGTGGGAGAGAACGAGAGGGAGAGGGTGAGATGGAGAACGAGAGGGAGAGGGGTGAGAGAGAACGACAATGAGAGGGAGAGGGGTGAGAGAGAACGACAACGAGAGGGGTGAGAGAGAACGAGAGGGAGAGGGTGAGATGGAGAACGAGAGGGAGAGGGGTGAGAGAGAACGTGAGGGAGAGGGGTGAGAGAGAACGACAATGTGAGAGAGAACGACAATGAGAGGGAGAGGGGTGAGAGAGAACGACAATGAGAGGGAGAGGGGTGAGGGAGATGGGGGTGGTTAGAGAGGGAGATGGGGGTGGTTGAGAGAGGGAGATGGGGGTGGTTGAGATAGGGAGATGGGGGTGGGTGAGAGAGGGAGATGGGGGTGGGTGAGAGAGGGAGATGGGGGTGGGTGAGAGAGGGAGATGGGGGTGGGTGAGAGAGGGAGATGGGGTTGGTTGAGAGAGGGAGATGGGGTTGGGTGAGAGAGGGAGATGGGGTTGGGTGAGAGAGGGAGATGGGGTTGGGTGAGAGAGGGAGATGGGGGTGGGTGAGAGAGGGAGATGGGGGTGGGTGAGAGAGGGAGATGGGGGTGGGTGAGAGAGGGAGATGAGGATGGGTGAGAGATGGGGATGGGTGAGAGACGGAGATGGGGATGGGTGAGAGAGGGAGAGGCAGAACGAGAGGGAGGGGTGAGGGAGATGGGGGTGGTTGAGAGAGATAGAGTGGGGTGGGTAAGATGGGGATTCCGGCAGATGTGATACCCAGTTTAATGTCCATCCGAGAGACGGCGCACACATTGATGAATCACCCTGCTTGTGAAACACCAGGATTTTTTTTTTTTTGTATACCTTGTCGAGGCTCGTATGAGAGCTAACACACAACGCACTGCAAGGGGGCATGAGACAAGAGGGGCGGGAGTGGGAGGGACAAAACAGTGGGGAACAGACACATTAGGAGATCTGTGGAAGGGAGAGGGATGGGACGGGGAACATTGGGAAGAGACGATGGACATTACAGGGAATTGAAGGAAGTGGGCTTGGGTGGATTATCGCGGGTAGAAAAGATCGAGGATTTGGATGGGGGATGATAAGAGATGGTGGTGAACAGCTGTTTTGAAAGCCTGAAGGGAAGAATGGGAAAGAGTAGCGTGAGGGAGTTTATTCCAAAGGCGGGAAAAAAGAGGAATGAAAGAGTGAAGGTGAGCAGTGATTCGTGATTTTGGTAGTTTTACCAGAAGGGGGTTGTTGGCGGACCTTGAGCGCCCTGTGGAAATGTGGTGGGGACAAATCACAGAGAGAACAAGGGGGCAAGGCTGGAGAGGAGACCGTAGAAGACAGAAAGACCACCGACCAAACTGCGGTGATTGAGTGAGAGGCCCAAAGACTCAGCTTCATTGCGGGAGATGCCGATGTTCCTAAATGCCCTTTTTTCGACAGTGTGAAGCCGAGAAAGGTGGGAGGCAGGAGCACCTGCCCAGAGGGGAGAGCAGTACTCCATAAGGCTACGGACAAAAGCTTTGTAAGTGGTCAGGAGCTCAAGAGGGCCGAGGAAGGACTTTGCGCGACGGAGGATTCCCACTCGGCGACTGGCTTTGGAGGCGAAGTTGGAAATGTGACTTTCCCAGGAAAGGTCATGGCAGATAGTGAGACCCAGAAGCTTGAAAGAAAAGACTTCTTCCAGAGGATTGTTGAGAAAGTGGATGGGGGGGTTTTCTAAACGGTCCTTTCGAAGAGACATCGTGAGAGTGTGAGATTTGTTTGGATTGAAAGACATGTTCCACGTGTTGGACCAGTTTGTGATTTTATCCAGATCTGCAGTGAGCGAAGAAGCTGCTGCTTGCCAGTCTGAGGGATGACAGATGGTACGGCAGAGGGTGGAGTTATCAGCAAAGAGATACAGAGGATTTTCCAGAGAGTCGGAGAGATCATTGATGAAAATCAGAAAAAGAGCAGGGCCCAGAACGCTACCTTAAGGAACTCCAGCCTGGACAGGAAGAGGGGATGAAAGAACTCCATTTAGGGCCACACGTTGACTGCGACAGGAGAGGAAGTCTGCGAGTCATGAGTGCAGATGGCCTTGGATACCATGGGAAGAGAGTTTGGTGAGTAGGGCAGGGTGCCATTCCACATCAAAGGCACGCAGTTTGTCCAGGGATACGGCTCGGATTTCCTGTCTGGCATTGAGGACCTCCATCCATTGATGGGAGAGCAGTAGCAGCATATCCAGGATGACATTTTATTGCTCGGTCGGTGTTTGAACCCAGGCAAGATTTCTTAGAGTGAGCATGCGTACCTCTCGGCTTTTCTGCCGTGATGTGGTGATTCATTCCTTCATAACAACTGAAAACATTTTTTATTCATTGTGATGATGTAATTTATTTTGCCTTCCTACCTCCGGTATCGAACCGCAGTATCGCCATTGCAGCTTGAAGAACGCATGCCAAGTGGCTTCACCCAGCACTCCACCAAACTGTTGAATATTTTAGAAATGAAACGTTGAATTTTTATTTGTATTTATCTATCGTGACGTGACATGTCTTATCATAGAAGATCGTACAAAAAGGGGAAATGTCATGGGGGAAAAAAATTACACATTTTCGGGGAGCCACTCACTGCCTGTTGCACCGCAGAGCAACACGTGGCCAATTCAGGTGAGTGGCCCCTGAGCTTTGTTCAAGTCAATCGATATAAAGTTTTCAGTGACAGTGCAAGTATTGTAGTGCGCTCGCCAAGTGGCTTTGGCACTCAAGGAAGCACTCCAACAAAATGGTTCATAAGGAATGGCTGGCTTGGCAAGCAATGATCCGTCATATTAAACACCTCCCGGAGACACCCAAGCAATGTCCAAATTGGACAAATGAACACTTCTTTTTTTTTAGCAGTCGGAAGTGCTGCTAATTTCAATTCTTGGAGTTGAAATTTTGTAATTCGGCTTAGTTAAAGAAATTCAAGAGGTTATGGCATGTGCGGAAATGAAATAAAGCTACAAACGCTGGCGTCTCCGGGCGTTTATGAGCATTGTGGTACATCCAGGGATTCGTAGGTATGATGATATAAGTGAGGAAATTGAAAAATAAAAACTTTATCACAAATAAATTGTTGCGGCCTGTTCCAACTCAGGGCATTGTTGAGCAGGCCGAACAAAATGGCAAATTTAACCCCAGCGAGGTAACTGAGTATACACCTTAAGACCCCATCGAGAGGAAAGTGGTCGAGGATGTGCCTGATAAATGGTATAATGAAATAAGGCCTTTAATTATCTTCAAAAAGGGGTGTTTTTTCACTGATGCCCTCCCTTGGAGTTCTCTTAGTGTGCATGCAAAGTATCAGGCTGCTTGGTTTCATGGTTTTGGAGTTATGAAGGACACACACAACACACCACACACACTAGGATAGATTAATTTATTTTGTGGAAATTGGCTGGTGTTAATGTGAATAATTTTCAGACCTCGGTCTTGCTTCTTGCACAAACAGCAATACGCATTCTAAACTCCTCAAATTCCTTGGTGCTTTAAAAATATTTTTGCTTTTATATTTGAAATCTGTGCTTTTGTGCCGATGTCAACGACATATTGTAGTTTGCATAGCATGTCATGAGGCAACCAATTTTATGGCTTTTCAACAAGCAATGTCAGTGCATTCCAAAAAGTCTGCAACAAGTGTGTGTTCACTCTCAGGAGAGCCAGAAACAACATCTGTCCAACCTCAAAAGGAACTTTCAAACTTGTCTCTCTCCTGTAAAACCTGGTGGCGTCTTGGTTAGTCTGCTCTGGAGTATGCTCCCCTTCCATCCCTTCCCTCTCTTCAAATGGCATCACAACCGACTCTACTCGTGAGAAGACTAAACACCTAAATTCTGTTTTGCTTCCAAATCTAGTGTCCACAACCTCTCATTATCAGTACCTACCCTTCCCTATCGTACCAAACTGCTCTTGGACTCTGTGTCTTTTGTACCTGAGAAGGAGGAGAAGATTCTTTCAACCTTCGACTCTGACTGCTACTGGACTGGATGGCGTCAGCTCATTTGTTCAAAAACCTGCTCTGCTGCTCTTGCACATCCTTTCTCTGTCCTTTTCACCCCATTATTTGCCCTCGGTCATCTTCCATCTACTTGGAAATCCGCCAATATCATCACATAAAATGAGAAGGGTACTGTTTGACATCGTGACCGCCAGATATCCCTCCTATTATTTATGAGTCAACACATTGGTAATCCCAAGGCTTGAGGAACATGTGGGTGAAGTTTCCCCATGATCTGTCAAGCTATTCTGGAGAAGATGATGTTTAAAGGTTTTATGGTAAATCTAATGTGACTGCCAAACCATGTGACCTATGATGTCAAAGGTAGGAAACTTTTTTTTTTCTTCATGGATACGCAATCATACCTGTAAAGTTTTGCCTCGATCTTTTCAGCCGTTTCGGAGAAGAAGACTTTTGAAGGTTTCAACATTAAAAACAATATGGCTGCCGAACCCCTTGACCAATCACGTCATCAATTTTTTTTCCACCACATACAATTTAGCCCGAGATGACCCTCAAACTTTTTCATACTAATCGGATAAAGCATTCGATGTATGCAATTTTGATGTCATAATGAAGCCACTGATGACATGATCCAAGAAAATTGCACTTTTTTTCCATGGGGAGTACTTCACATGTGCCAAGTTTCATTTTTTTTCAATGGAGCGGTTTGATATAAAGAGGTCCAAAGTTTTTCCTTTTTTCCAACATGGCTGCCACACCACGTGACCTATGATGTCATAATTATCATTAAAACATTCTGCATTAGTTGTCGCACCGACAGTGAAAAATTTGTGTCAATTGGATAAGCGGTTGCAGAGAAAATTTGCATGGACGGACAAACGGATGGACAAACCGAAAACATAATGCCTCCTGTGACTTCGTCAGCGGAGGCATTATAAAATGCAAAACCGGATCTGATCCCCTTAACTACAGACCTATCAGCTTACTTCCAAACATCAGCATGGTCATGGAATCCATAATTGCATTTGGTGTGAAATCCTTACTTTTCTCCAACAACCTCATCTCAGATCACCAATTTGGTTTCAGATCAGGTCACTCGACCTTGGTATGTGGCTTCTACTCACCCAATAATGGATCGACGCCGCCAATGTCAGGCATGCGATCAGATCCGTCTCTCTGGACATATAGCATGCTTTTGATAGTCTTCTATCTTGCTGTTGCCTCCAAACTCTCTACCTATGGCATTCAAGGCCAACTCCACACATGGCTTAATGACTCCCTATACTCTCGTAGCCAACGTGTGGCACTCAACAGAATCCTTTCATCTCCTCTCCCTGTAATGGCTGGAGTGCCCCAAGTCAGTGTACTGGGTCCAGTCCTATTCCTGATCTTCAGAAATGATCTCTCTGACTCTCTGGAAAACCCCCTTTTATCTATTTGCTGTGACATCCCTCTTCACTCAGACTGACAGGCTGAAGCCTCTTCCATCTTTGCAGACCTTGACAAAATCAGAAACTGGTCAAATACTTGGAATATGTCTTTCAATCCTGACAAACCTCACACATTCACTGTCTCTCTTAGAAAGGATAGTCTGGCAACCCCCCCCCCCCTCCACCCCCCTCCTCCCTGACAACCCATATACTTTCTCAACAATCCTCTTGAGGAAGTTCAGAAATTCAAACTCCTGGGTCTCACTATCATCCATGATCTTTCTTGGGCAAACCACATTTCAATGGTGGTCTCCAAAGCCAGCCACCAATTGGGCCTCCTCTGCCATACAAAATCCTTCCTTGGCACACCTGAATTCCTATCCACCTGCAAGGCTTTCATCTGCAGCTTGATGGAGTACTGCTCTGCCCCTAGGCTGGCTCCCCGACCTCACATCTTGCTCAGCTTGATGCCATTTAAACCAAGGCCTTCAAAATTATTAGATTTTCCTGCGATGAAACCAAGTCTTATAGGCTTATCACTTCACCATCGCGGACAGGTTTGTGGCTTCTTTGTCTAAAACCTCCTCCTTTTTGGTCTTGTACCCTCTGCCCTTTCCGCGCTTTGTTCCCTCCGCCGTCCTCCCGAGGTTTCTGTAGAGCTCACATGGTCCACCATCAATCCCCCTTTTGGTGAAGCTACCTATATCCACGATCACCGCAAACCTCTACTCATATTTTTCCTCCCCCCCCCCCCCCCACCTGTGGAGCTAACTTCCACATCCTCTTCAATCTCAATCTGCCCTACAGGTCTTCAAGACAGCTGCTCACCACCATTTAAGATTGTCCCCAGTTCAAAACCACAATCTTTTTGACTATTGTTGACTCCTACCCCCACCCCCCACCCCATCTCTCTCTCTCTCTCTCTCTCTCTCTCTCTCTCTCTCTCTCTCTCTCTCTCTCTCTCTCTCTCTCTCTCTCTCTCTCTCTCTCTCTCTCTCTCTCTCTCTCTCTCTCTCTCTCTCTCTCTCTCTCTCTCTCTCTCTCTCTCTCTCTCTCTCTCTCTCTCTCTCTCTCTCTCTCTCTCTCTCTCTCTCTCTCTCTCTCTCTCTCTCTCTCTCTCTCTCTCTCTCTCTCTCTCTCTCTCTCTCTCTCTCTCTCTCTCTCTCTCTCTCTCTCTCTCTCTCTCTCTCTCTCTCTCTCTCTCTCTCTCTCTCTCTCTCTCTCTCTCTCTCTCTCTCTCTCTCTCTCTCTCTCTCTCTCTCTCTCTCTCTCTCTCTCTCTCTCTCTCTCTCTCTCTCTCTCTCTCTCTCTCTCTCTCTCTCTCTCTCTCTCTCTCTCTCTCTCTCTCTCTCTCTCTCTCTCTCTCTCCATACTGTTCCTTTTGTCCTGTTGTTTCCCTGGTCCATTCAGTGTACTCCTACTAGTTCTTCCACTAGCTTCGACTATATATACAAAATAAATAAATAAAATAAAAAGTCTTGTTGCTTGTCAGGCAGCTGTGTTAAACCTGTGGATGTGGAGTCTGAGTGCTAAAGAAGAGCAGCGATGATTAATCGGTAGTTTTTTTTTTGTATCCTCTACCTACTTCCCACTTTTGGCTTCATCTAATCCAACACTGACATTCTCTCCTTCATGACCTGAGACAGCTGACCGACCCGCTGCCCCCGACTGTTTCACACCGACTACTGCTCTTACATCAATCCGGCAAAATGGCAGAATCGTGCATTGATGGTGTATGACTTCGAGGGCATCGGTTCTGCAGGTGAAAATGATGGGGAATGTCATTGGTGAAGAGCAGGGAGGGGGAAACAGACATGGTTTTCTGGTGAATAAAGCATCCAGTTTTGTTTGGTAAATAATTTGGCATTTTGTCCATTTGTATGAAACATTTTTGGTGGAATTGTGAAGCGATTTTTGTCGACAAAAACGGTCGTTTTTTTCAGGGATAGTTTTATTCTTTGTAAAGGCAGTTGTATTAGTTTGACCTTTCAAGCGCTATTTGAAAAACAAAGCCACCATACCGTTACGTACAAGGTTTGTGCCTTGAAATTGCGTGTTTTCAACCACTTATTGTTTTTGAAAAGGTTACAGCAAACCACAGGAGATAATGCATCCAGCTTGGAGATGTCCTTGGTGCCTGGCTTATGAACAGGAAATGAGAATCGTGCTTGAAAAGAGAAAGATAAAAACCAATACCCTCTGCAGGTATGAGGACGTTACTGTCAATATCTGAAACGCTTCCAGACGTGGGAGCAAAATAACATGCGCAATGAAATGTAGTCGGCAGGAATTTTTCTGCAGTTCTTTTGCAAAATGCCCAAAGAGGCTTTGCTGTATTATGCATAACAGAAAATGTAGATATGACATAAAATTGCTCCACTATTTGCATTGCCTTGTCTTGCAGATAACACGAGTCCTTACTGACTGTTTTATTTTGTCATGCCTTTTGTCAGTTACATTTGAAGCAATAGTGTTCATTCCACCCCTGTGGTTGCCATGAACTATGGAGTATACAAATTATCTCGATTTTGCCTTTGGATTGAATTTATTAAATGACTGAAAGTGAGAAGCGTCTTCAACCATCATGAGATTGTGTTAATCGCAGATCTGTGAACAATGTTGGAATGCTTCGTGAGCACGACTTGCCATGGGACATAGACACCAGTGGATAATGCAAGCTGTGTGGAGCCATTCCCTTTGTAACACATCATGTTGGTGTTCTCAGCACCCACGTACCCTACAAATTGCGTTTATTTCCTTACCATGGCGTCACATTGCTTTGTCCACTCGGCCTGTTTTGCCACCCTCGTTGCCGGAATGGTTCGTATGGATCATGTCTTATTTGGATGAAATGTGTTTCAGCTTGTATATATCTCATCTACATGTACTGCATTTGCTTCGGATGCATTCGTAATGAAAGGACATAATGGGTAAACCGTACAAACTCTTACTTCTCCTATGTCTGTGGTGAGTGGCAACATCCTACAAACAAGAAAAAGAGCAATCAGAGATTACAGACCCCCCTCAGGACTTCTTTTGTGTGGCGTTTGTGTACTGGTGTGTTACGTAATTAATAAGAGACATAATTAGAACTGCCACTTTATAACTGCTTGTAGTGATGACCGGGTACCAAGACGTACCGCTTTGATGCAACCCTCCTTTGATCGGACACCTGACCCTGACCCATGATGTTTTTTTATTATTATTCATTATTCAATTGAATTCAGAATGGGATTAAAATAAATTCAATTCAAATCATATGGAAGACCAAATAGGTACAGTCCTGCATTGGAGTAATCAGAAGGAATCCAAACAAGCAAAAACAAAAGATGATGTCGTCGGGAGGAACCTGGATAGTATTCACGTTTCAGCTGCAATTCCTCTACCCTCAAACCCATCTCGGCACAGCCAAGTTAGCCTTATTCAAAAAATAGAACTCATCAAAAAATTTAATAACTGTAGCGGCTAGACCAAACATCACGATCAAGTTGAAATTTAAAACATGTATTACCCATCACTCTTAGATCATAAATGTGAAGTTCCATGTCGATTGATTAAGCGGTTCCAGAGAAAACGTTTAATGCTTTTCTTCAATCCAATTTGACCGTCAAACCTTGTGACATCAATTATTCCTGAACAAAGGTATACACCCACGGCTTGGGGAACATTTGTGTGAAGTTTTTCCTTGATTTGTCTAGCCGTTCTGGAGAAGAAGATTTTTTTTTTATAGGTTTTAGGCTAAATCCAATATGGCTGCCAAATTATGTGACTTATGACATCATATGTGTGAACCTTATGTTCCTCATAGAAAGGCGGTCATACGTGTAAAGTTTCGCCTCAAACTGTTCAGCCACCTCAGAGAAGGTTTTTGAAGGTTTTTTTTTTTAAACAATATGGCTGCCGAATCACGTGACCGATGACATCATCAATTTTTTTTTTCTGTGGACCATTTTATCCCAAAATGACCCTCAAAAATTTACATACTGAACAGATGTAGAGTTCGGTATATGCAATTATGACATCATAACGAAGGCACCTATGACGTCATAAATCACACTCATTCCCCATGAGTACTTGCCGTGTGCCAAGTTTCAATTTTTTTCCTTGGTGCAGTGTCAAAGATAGAGGTTCAAAGGTTTTCCATTTTTCCAACATGGCTGCCACAAAATGTGATCAATGATGTCATAATTATCATTAAAATATTCTACATGAGTAGTCGCACCTCTGGTGAAAATTTTGTCGAGATCCAACAAGCAGTTGTGGATAAAAACGCGAAAGTTCTGTATGGACAAACAGACAGATAAACAAACGGACCCAAACGCAATACCCTTCTTCGGGCGAGGATAAAAATACCTTGATTAGCATTCCTCCTGCTATTTCATTTTTGCTCCATTTTTACCTCCGCCACCGAAGGTGGAAGGATGTTATGTTTTCACCCCTGTCTGTCTTTGTTACTTGGCGAAATCTTCGATTTTGTCAAGTATGTTGGTCTGTTCCGTTTGTTGGTTTGTTTGTTTGTCCGGTCGTCTACAGCCCAAATGTCTGGACCAGTCGTTCTTAATTTTTTACACCTGATAGGCAATCCACCTGAGACGGTCCGCGTCTAAACCCCGTCTTAATCGAACTAAACGTCGTGACGTGACGTCACACAACGTGAAAACACATTTTTGGATATAACTCAGTGACCGGAAGTCGTAGCGACTTCGTGTTGATGCCAAAACAAACTTCAATGGAATATCTAAATGTTTTAAAATGCATGTTAGTACAAATTATGCACAGTTTTCGCAAGTGTATGACGTCAAAGCTTTTAGCTATTGGCGTGATTAAAAAAAAAAATTATATTCGTTCTACAGGTCACAATTCTTAACCGATTTGGATGAAATTTTAACAGCTGATAGAAATCCACAGTGCAAAAAGATATGTGACTTTTGGTGATGTTCAAGATCAGGATCTGGATTCTGCATCACTTTATATTATCGCCCATAAAAACGAATGGGTAATTTTGTGAATTACACATGGCTATTTCTCACAGTTTTGCACTTATTATATTGAAACTTATACTGTCTATTTATGCATGTAATATTAACATGTGTACAAAGTTTGATCGAAATTGACCCAAGGTCAAGGTCAGGGTCACCCAAAACATGAAAAACACACATATAAAATACGTATTTTTGTTTTTCAACATATTTCAAACCTGATAACGGGATCGTAAAGCTGGTTGAAAAGCAATGTTACTAGGTATTTTCAAATATTTTCTACGACCAGAATGAAGGCAACAAGCACCGGTGATAAGTTGTTGAATGTCACATGGTGGCTTTAAATGAGTTGTGAAAATTTTTAATCTGCTGCCGTTACCATGACAACGCGCACCTGATAATTGTTATTTGTGACGTCGCGTCATTTTATTAATGTATGAACAAATAAACACCACACATTCCATGACATTACAGCTTGGAACACCACATGGAAAGGTCAACTAATTCGCCAAGTGTCGTGCTAAGCACGATTTTTCATTTGTTTGTCTGCTTGTGTGCAGCATATCTCAAAAAGTTGTAGATGGATTCAGATGAAATTTGTTGGAGAGGTTGGGTGTGTGACAACGCCAAACTGATTAGATTTTGGTGAAGATCCAGATCTGGCCATTATAATTTTTCAAAGTGATTCTTCACTATTGAGAGATAGGGCCAAAAATGATATAGTGTTGCGGGGGCGGGTATCGGCGATGAGCACGACCGCCAGATGGAGCAGTAGAGTCGGCTCCACTGATCACCTGGAATGTATAGGTCGTCACCCCGGATAACCCTGGAGTCGACGGTCCCGTATCGGACCGAAGTTCGCCAATAGGTCGACCACATGGGGTAGGGTCGATTGCCAATTTCAATTTACCTAAATACTCACGTCATCCAACTACCAGGGAAATTCACCCTCGACGATGCTCGTACGGAACGAGACACTAGCGTACGCGAACCGTGTGCGACCCGAGCGGACGGTCACCGAGCTTTCATCGGTCCAAATGTCCCTTTACAGCGGCAACAGCTTGGCTAATTTTCCAACACGCACTGTGTTAAACCAATAAAAGAAACACAAAAACGAACTGATACATTTAACACATGGGTTTATTTATATTAGGTGGGGAAGGAGGGGAGCACGTAAGAAGCAGAGTTATCACGACAAACAGAAATGAAATGCAAATAATGTACAAAGCACTTAACAGTTACTATTTAAAGACAGGCACACACACAGACACAAACACAGAAACGGACCCCAATGGTCTTTATTGAAGGCCTCCAGTTCGAGGACAGATGAGCTAGAGACCATAGCGTGCGCTTGGACCTGTCCACCTCGTGTGGTCTTCGACGATCTGGCTCTTTGGGACTCGAACACCCAGCAACGATGCCACTCCAAGCACCAGGGACGGAGGAAAAGCGTCGGACGCCAGGTGGACGAGACGAGAGACGACCGAGCACTGCCAAGCCGACGAGACCAGACGAGTCGATCTCCGGCACCTTGAACCCAGTCGCTGCCAAGCCGACCAGACCAGACGAGTCGATCTCCGGCACCTCAAACCCGATCACTGCCAAGCCGACCAGACCAGACGAGTCAATCTCCGGCACCTCGAACCCGATCACTGCCACGCCGACCAGACGAGTCAATCTCCGGCACCTCAAACCCGATCGCCCAGCCCTGATGCTCACGCTCTTTCCAAGGCCCTGGCGTTTCTTATATGTCATTTCTCCTGCGGGATGGGGTGTCGTGGGAAGGATCAGCGTCTGAGACGTCTCTCCTCCCATTGGTCGGGGTTCGTGGGAACGTTGGTGTCTGAGATGTCTCACGCCTCCCATTGGTCCGGGGTTCATGGGAACGTCAGTGTCTGAGACGTCTCGCCTCCCATTGGTCAGGATTCGTGGGAACGTCAGTGTCCGAGACGTCTCACGCCTCCCATTGGTCAGGGGGAACATTCCATCTCTCCGGGGCGGAGTCGGAGCTCTGGTGGCCGAGGAAACTCCGCCCACGTACGTGGTCGAACGCACGTAGAAAATAGCGTCGGTGTGAGCAAGCGAGGTGAAGGTGTGTTATTGTTATCAGGACTGTAAAAATCCTAACTATTAAAATAACGCACAGTGCACGTACATTTAATTCCCATTCGACAAGGGAAAAGGGAGCTATCTATCCACATTTACTTATCGATGTAACTGAGCTATAGGACTTTCATGTTGAGTGCAGTAAACTTTCAAATTTGTAACAATATAGCACACTATTTCAAAAAGTTGTGGACGGATTCAGACAAAACTTGGTGTGCAGGTTGTATGTGTGACAAGGATGAATTTGTTCGATTTTGGTGAAAATCCAGATCCGGATACGAGAGTTTTTTTAAATTTCTAAAATGATTCTTCACTATTGAGAGATTGGGCTAAAAATGATATATTGTTATGAATTTGGAAACCATGAGCGCTCAACATTCAGGTCCCAAAGATCAGTTATATCGGTCAGTATATGTTTGTTGTTGGGGTCCCGTCCCCTTGTATAATGGGTGATTAAATGTACGTGCGCTGCGCAGTTGTTTTATAGTCAGGTCTTTAAATCATTAGATCCGACAAACCAACCACCCTGCCACTGAACTAGTGCTTTACAGCGCGTTCCGATTCACGACTCCTCCACTGAACTAGCGCTTTACAGCGCGTTCCGATTCACGACTCCTCCACTGAACTAGCGCTTTACAGCGTGTTCCGATTCACGACTCCTCCACTGAACTTGCGCTTTACCAGGCCCCCTTGCTGTCCAATCAGGAGCGAACAGCGCGTCGACACACCTGATCCCTGTCCAACCAAGCATGCACAGAGCGTCCGACACCGAAGCTCCGCCCCGCTCAGGGAGCGGATAAAAGACCAGGCTCTCTTTGGAGGGGTATTGGGGTTCTTGTTCTGGTGTTCGGGTTCATGCTCATGTTCGTGTTGGCGTCGGAGTCTGGTTGTGTGTCGGAGCCTGAGGAGGATCACTTGCTTCGCCTGCCTCGTCGCCTCCTCACTTGTTTTTGCCGATCGTGCTGGTGTCTGCCGCTCCACTCCTGGTGCCTTCGTCCTTGACGACACGTGGAAGCTGCGGGTTTGAGTCCTGCCACTGAGCCAGATCTTCGAAGACCACATGAGGTGGACAGGTCCAAGCACAGGCTCTGGTCTCCAGCTCACCTTTCCTCGAGCTGCAAGCCTTTAATAAAGACCCGACGGGGTCCGTTTCTTTTGAGTGTGTGTCTGTGTGTGGGCCCGTCTGATAAGTAGAATTGATAAGTGCTTTTGCTCATTGTATATTGCCTGCCTGATATTCGAATAACTCTGCCCTTACGTGCTTCCCGCCCCGCTTATTATTGTAATAAATTTCCCTGTTGTTGAATGTCCCAGCTCGTTCCCTGTCATTTCTTTTATTGGCTTCGCACGGTGTGTGTTGAGGAATAGCGAGGCAGTAAATTGTGCATTTGGACCGACAGGCCTTGGTGACCATCCGCTCGGGTTACACACGGTTCGAGCACGGTAACGGCTCGTCCTGCTCGAGGTCTGTCGAGGGTGTGAATTCCTCGGTAGCTTTGCTGCGTAGGTAATGAGGTACATTGAAGTTTGGCAATTAACCCTACCCTACGCGGTCTAATTATTGGCGATTCATGGTCCTGTAAGGGACCCATGCCTTTCGGACTTATCTGAGGGTTACGACCTAAATTCTGGTGTGTTCGGTGGAGCCGACTCTTCTGCTCCCTCGGGCGGTCGTGCTTGCCACCGATACCCGGCCCCGTAATAATATATCATGATCTTTCAAAAATGTATTGGGCATGATATGTTCCCGTGGATCAGGCTTTGCATGGAGGAGGTATGCGCTCTTCCGAGTGCCCTTCTAGTTTATATTGATTTAATTCAATGATCCATATCCCCTGCCATTCTGCTCTTCTCTGTCTTCTTGCTTGTCTTCTGTTACTTAGCCACTTAAACTTAGCAATGTTATCAATGAGTTTAAGTGCCGATGTGAAGCTCGGTACATGGGCCGCACAACACTAAGATTGGCTGATCGGATCAAACAACACATCCCCTTGGCGATTTGAAGAAAGATTGTGAGGGTTGGAACACAACCAGTGCGAGCATGTAGAATATCCAGCAACCACCGGCCACTGTATCTGCTTCATCTGCCATTGCACAGCACTTGGTTGCCAACCCGATCTCTGCAGACCAGTATAATGCAGATATGTTCAGGATATTGAGCCGAGGTCGGAGCTCGTTTCATTTACGTATGTTGCAAGTAACCTTCATCCTTACCACCGATCCAATACTATGTCATCAAAAGGAATTGGTACGATCTCTGTGTCTCTTTCAGCATGGAAAGATCAAGGGAAGTACAGTAACAAATGGTGAATGGACCTTAGGGGAGGCCTCTCCCCCCTCTCTCCAGATTGTGGTTGCAAACGTGAATCATCGGCGAACTCCGCTCCAGCCAATGTGAGCTCGAGGTGAAGATGATGAGCCGACCAATAGGCGTTCGGATTAACCGTGACGTCATTACGGTTGAACCAATCAGCGTCTACCTTATTGAGACCTGCGTATAAAGCACATGCCTTCACTTCCTTCTTCACTTGCTGCAAATTTTTACCCTGAGGAGTGCAGCACGAAAAGCTTCGGTCACTATGTCGTGTTTATTTGTATCCATATTAAAGTTCTGTAGTACCAAACATCTGTTTATATAAATATGTATGTGTTAGGGTGTGTCTAAATTTTGAAGTTTTGAAATTAATACTGGCCAGGTTGCCATTGTGTGCCACTTGAGAAAAAAAATGATATATGCCAATTTATACGAAAATCAGCGTATATTTAGAACTTGCTCAAAGCCCAAAAAGATTTACTACATATAGCAAAATGCGTGATATTGTAGCTTATTTTAAGTCAATGCTAAAACATCCAAACAATGATATAAAACACACAAAGGGAACAGTCACTGTACAAAATGATATAAAAACAAATAAAAAACAATCACTGATTAAAGTTATCAATTCCCTTCACTTCAGTGGCCTTCACTGATTTTGGGAATTTGTTTCTGTGGTACTCGACCATTTGTAGTACAAATTGTTTTTCTTCCTCATTGCGGACCAGGGCTTCATTGAAGGACTGCATAATAGCGACTCCTCTCTCTCTGCCAAATCATTTGTCACTCGTAGGGCAGAAATGATATTTGTTGCCTCATTGTATGATTTGTTTGCCTCCCATTGTTGTGGGTCTTCTTCAAGAAAGGTTTCATCCAGTCCCAGGATCTGGAGCAGCTTGATGGTGGAAGTGGTAACGAAGTCGGGTAGTGCCATAGTAGATGGATCTTTTATGGGAGGAAGCCTTTTTGGGGGTTCATCAGATCCCTGGTTATTGTGCATGTTGTGGACCATGCAGCGCTTTTCATCGACAGTGATGGAGTCACAGAAAAGGTTGAGGCCAATGAAGGTCTCCGACAAATACCACAGGTGTCTGGAAAATGCAGTCAAAGCAGCATTTGAGACCTCCTTGTCTGGGTAGCTATGCAGTGCCTTCAAGAATTGAAGATCATTCCTTGGGGCTTCGTCGGCTGATGGACAGGTGAACCAGTATTTAACATAGGTAGTGGTCACAAAAAGTGACACTCGAAGTCAGTGCTTCCACACCATGTGAGAGTGGGATTGTACAGATGCCCTCGTTGTGCTCTGACGCTGTTGGATGTGGAACTGATCTCTGAAAAGCCACATCTTGATGGTATAAATGGCACGTGCCATCCAACGCGCACGGTGAACTGTCCCTGGGTACCTGAACCTAATTCCCTTTGGTGGAGTAGCTCCGAGGAAGGTGACTGTTAACTGCAAGAGCTCTTCCTAGTCATCTCTGGGGTGCTTAGTATTCAGTTGTTGCATGGCAAAGGTGATGATACTTTCTCGAATATCATCTACATGCTCTGATGCATCTACATCATACAAAGCTGTGCGATACTTTTATTGATCAATGTTTGGCCAGAAATCACGGAAATGACTGAAGATTTCGATTTTTGGAGACCTAAAAACATCATACCGTGAAAAAACCTTTTCCAAAA
>NC_140972.1:55279223-55291723 GCF_056783735.1 Eptatretus burgeri | reverse complement strand
TTAAAACAAAACAAATGCAGTTTGTGTGCTTCTGCTACAACATGCTGGTTCCCTTCCTGTAAGCCAAGCAAACAATTATATTGCACTCATTAGTGTTAAATACCCCCAATGGCCCTGTTTTAGTTCACAACCACCCAAGTGCTCTGTAATTATCATCGTCTTGCACCTGTCTGCACCATCTTTTTAGCTTTCCTGCTGTTCAACATGCCAAGTGAGCATCAGCATGTTGTGATGTCCGTGATTATGGTGCTGACACTGTCAAGCGTACAAATCCAACCGGATTCCATTATTACACTGCACTTGATAACCCCTGGAATGACATGCATTACGAAACCATTCTGCGTCTCATCAACATGCACTGTCGAAACGCGATTGTAAACCACAGTACTTTTATTGAAATATTTCAATTGGTCCAAAATGCGAGCATTTTACGGCTTGTCAAAGTTTTGAATCCCACCAGCTTATTTTGTACGAGGTTTCCCAGGGTCTCACATCCAACCATGGACTTGATTTGTGTTATCAACCTGATAACATCAAATCAAATTATCGATTGAAGATATCACAAAATAAATGCCCACCTTTTAACATTTGGTTTTGAGATTTCTTTTGCCAACAGTTAGGCCTTCATCGGGGTCCTTATATATGCATTTGCAGCAAACCACATTCTTGTTCATTTAAGCTCTCACCTCAAAATATTAATAAAATTGTTGCAGAAACGTTTTGGACAATTGCATTTTCAATAGACCATTCTTGAATTGGCCAAAAAATAAAAATAAAAACTTGCATCACATGTAGTAATTTGCTGGCTCTTTGCACAGCTGAACAGTGAAATGGTGCCGTAATAGGCATTTGTTTCCTATATTTCCTCCATCAGAACAGAAGCGCTTTGACTGTGCCACAAATTGCTGTAATTATTCTCTTCGTTATGATTTCACACAATCATTTTAATCCAGCCCTGTTTTTAATCAGGCTGGTTTAAATTATGTCATTGCTTTGTGTCCACAAAGTGAAATGCGAATTTAAAATGCATCAAATTGCCACATTTCGGAAATACACAGCAGTTAAGTGAATTTAGATTGAGGAAGGCATTGCTTGCTGTTTTATTTCGTGTATGTTGCCAATAAACTGCTCTTCTGCTGCAAAAAGCTCCTTGATTGCTGAAGACCTAGCATTTGTTCGGATGGTCATAACTGTCCCAGGATCTTCTTGATTGTCGCATTGGTGGTGTCACAACGTTATTTGCACATGCAAAACTGTCCATGAAACCTCACGGTGCTGTGGTGGAGCCATTTCCAGGCTCCTTTGATATAATAATGCTTCGCAATCCTAATAGACCTTTTACTTTCAACATAATCGGGCATTCTCAAACTTTCGGGGGTGCACAGACAACCACGTGGCTCGTGCTGTATTGTACGATGTCAAAAATAATCCTGCTTATTACTTTTCGGGGCATTGTGAACTGTTTCATCTTTTCAAGCATTTTTCGTTTTTGAAAGATACAAACGAGATTCCAAAGGTTTGCAAAATAAATCTGATCCATGGCTGATAAGGAAAGTCCCTTTCAAGATTGGTTGTGGATGATGATGTCACTTGCAGCCAGAGATTAAATTGAGTTGGATCTACCTATATAAAACAAGAAGTTATAATCTACCAATATAAAACACAGTGTGTATCTGATTATTTGTCTGTCCCCCTTCAGAAGGAAGATTTGAGTCTGACCAAGGTTCTGGCCTGAGCTCCTGCTGTCACACACCTAATTAATTTACCAAATAAATTAGAGAGGGCTGTGGGAGGTGAAACCGCAGCTAACCTGACCGACTCTTCTTAACGCTCTACCCTCTTGGTTTCAATTAAATACACAGCAATCACAATTATGTGCAAAAAAATGAAGGTATTGACCAATTTCGATCCCCACTCCTTCTCGTTTGTCCTTCAGATGTTCCGAGGGCATCTGATAACAAAGCAGATTTCGAATATCCTTTGCACATGGTCAACTATATGTGGGCTGCTCTAGAGTTAGAATACCAAACGATTTACATGTTCTGGCCCTTGATGGAGAAAGCATTCAATATTGTCTATCCAAAAGCATTACAATAATATTTTCAATTTTGTTGATATTTCTATTCAATATTTTGCAGCTTGATTAATAAAATGTTTGTGTCTAAATATGTGCTTAGTTGTAGTAGTCCAATAGATATGCGCGAGATCCCGAGCAACGTCAGGTACCTTTGTAGGAGGAGGTAGGGAGGGGAAGGGGTGGGAAGGGAGTGAGGTAGGAAGGGAAAGGGTGGAGGTGGGAGGGGGTGGGGTGGCAGGAGGGAGGGAAATGGTGGAAGTGGGAGTAGGGAGGGGACGGGGTGGGATCAGAGTCTGGAGGGAGGGGTGAGGTGGGAGGAGGCAGGCGAAGGGCGGGAGGAGGGACCCGGCATTGCCCGGCAACGCCGGGTACCTTTGCTAGTAACTAATAAATTAAAACTGTCAGGGCTATTTTCTTTTGATGGTTATAAATGTTGTATGCCAGGAAATACAGGGTTATAGTTTTTTTTCACACTCACTCCATCTCTTCTCCCGCTGTCAGCAAACAGTCGATGGTAACTGATGGTACGTGAAAAGGAAACAGAAAAACTTGGTGCTAAATCTTTTTGAGATATCTCATGTCTCTGAGGTACCTGCAGGATGAGTGAAATGTTAAGAGTATGCTTGGGTAGTAGACCACAAGTGTGCAATGAATTAAGGAATTGGGGCAGGTACGTTCTGAGTTATTACCACTTTAACATGAACATGTTGGTAACTGATGCATCTGGAAGTAACATAGCTTGCTATGTACAGTATTTTGTGCAGTAGGCTCACATGTGGTTTGCAACCTAAGATTAACACTAATATTAACATTTCAGACTCGGTAAGGAGAAAACTGTCCTAATTCATATGTACAAATGTGTAATCTGATGAAAAATTCTTTAAAACCAAACAAAAAAAGAACAAAACAAACAAAACCACAATCCTGAAGTTTTCATCGTACAAAGAGCCTCAAATTATTTTGCAGAACAAACAACAAAGAGACAATGCATAAAATCACATGAAAGGACAAACATGCACTATTTTATTTGCATCTCCTTCATTTTATTTTATGAGAAAATTAAATATTGGTTATCATATGGTAGATGATGAAAATAATGGTGTACACCTGTGTTCCATGTCATACACAAGTTACATTCAGCAACACTTGCTTGATTGTAAACACCCACAAAAAAGAAATGCCAACCCAAAGCACACATCCTGAAAATACAGGTGGGCACAGCCGACAAGGAAAATATTCCCTTGAGTTTCCATTTTTGTTTTTATACACATGTAATTAAGCTGATATTGCTGATAATATTGAAACATGTTTCCAATTTGAGCATTGAAGTTTGTGACTGTAATACATATGTGTCAATGTATCTGTTGAAGCAAACCTAAAACTGTGCCCGTCTTAGAAAGAATGAAAGGAAGAAACACGTGACTATTTTTGTATGTGGTCGTTTTCTGAAGAACTTTGAAAAGTGAAGTATCCTCTCGGCTCTGATAGTTGTGTGCATGAGCTTTCTCAACATTTTGTCCCGATAGTTTAACATCTGATCCTCACTTTCAGGCCACTAACAAAATTTTCCAGCTGGTTCCATGACAGACACTTCAGAATCAGATCCAATGACCATCTTCACTTCACCTGCATGGAGGAGGAGATTGGGACCATACTCTGTGCAGAGCGTTGGTGCTGCCTAAGCAGTCTCCTTGGCTATTGGGCACAATCCTTGACGGGTCGCCACTCTGACACAGTATACCAACATGCTGGCACTCATTTTGCCGACCTTGGAAGGATGACAGGCCGAATTAACCCCACCTGGAATTGATTCAACAGCTCAGCAGGATTTGAACTCAGGACCCCACGATTCGAAACCCACCACCCTAACCATTAAGCCAACACCAGGCATACCTGCATAGAGTATGCAATCATACTCCACTTCTACCCAATCCCCAGCTTTGAAGTCTGAAGGTGGGGTTGGAAAATTTTGATCTGGTATCTTTCTTTCCATCCTTGACAGCCATGTGAAGGGCTTTAGACGTACCAGGAATTTTGACATCTCCCCCAATTCCATACTCAATACTCAATGATAGGCAAAGTATCATGGGTAACTGATGTTACAAATTGGTAACCGATGTTACCCATTCTTTTGAGCTCCTTTAAAATATAGTAATCCATGTTTACTCTGAATTGAAGATGATTTGGGGAGGCCTTGATTAGCAGGGGAAAAATATCAATACTCATGAAATATCTCTTCAGGAGTTTGCAGTAAATAAAAAGATAAGATGTTTTTGGTAACTGATGTTATGTCGATGCATGTGAAATTTCTCCACGTTTGTTTCTATTTCAAGAATTAATGTTCTCTTACATTAAATTATGGTATTTGTTTGATAATATGTATTAAAACAGATACCGTTGAACCATTTAGAAACATGGGCTTGTGGAAAAACAGGAGTGAGTAGTCTGTCAATTTCATTGTGTACACAATTGTGGTAGTGTCACAGTTATGAAGCCGTCCCCCGGGTGAACGACCATCTATGACAAATAGGAGTTCCTCAGTCAGTGAAATCATTGGTATATATTCCCAGAGAGGCCCCCACCCATTGTCTGAGGGAAATGGGGTATTTGCGTTGTGTGGGCTAATGTAGCTCTTCCTCTTCCTCCTCCTCCTTCCCCTCCTCTATACCCCTCCTGTTCTTCCTTCATTCCTCGTTTAAATCCTCTTTTATTCATGGCTCATATTCGGGGGTTGCCATTTCATGCACCACACTACAATTCGGCTCTCTCTCTCTCTCTTTACCAAATTACCATTTGACATTCTTCAAGTATATATCGGGTACAACCTGCTATTCGAATATTCTCTTTTTTTGTTATATTAACCCTCTCATACAGCATCACACACAAACACATTCTGAAACACAACACAGACAACCACAATTCAGACAACGAAAGAGAGAACAACGTTCCTATTTTCAAATGCGCTGGGTGGGAAAGACCGCCGGGCAGGAAAACCAGTTAAAGAAGAGACACGTTGACTCGGGGCAGAACCTCCACTCAAGGATGATTGACAGCCAAAGGAGGAATTGCCTCCTGTCACAGGATGCGCTGGAGGAGGATATACTGTCACAGGTCAAAGGGCAAGCCACGCGTGTTCCAACAGCACTGCCTCTAGCATGTTCCAACAGGACCATGCCTAGCGTGTTCCAACAGTACCATCCCGAGCTATTTCCAACAGCACTATCCCTGTTAGAGCACGCTCAGGATGGTGCTGTTGGAGCACGCTTAGGATGATAACGAGTATACAGATTTCCCCTCCCCACTATCCCCTGCCCCAGCCCTCTCCAGCTTTGTTATTTTAATAGAAATCCAATTTCTTTCCCTCCTGTTGTCACCTCGACAACATCAAGTTGTGCTTTTACAGCTTCTACTCTGCTTCCCATTTTTATATTCTTGGAGCGAGAACAGTCCTTCCCTCGACAAACCCTCATATTTGTTAGACGATTCTATATCCAGAAGTAACCGGAAATTTCTCAAATCCTTGGGATCTTTCTACACAGGTTAAAGTCTAACAATAATATCATAACTTGTTAACTTTTTGTATGACTCAACTGTTCGCGTAAACATCTCATTTCCACAAACATTACAGTCGTATATAATGAACAATTCATCCCGCATCAAATCAGGCTTTCAAGGATTGCCACCACACTGTACCGATACACCACATAACAGACATTAATAAATAATTTGTGACAATGATCAATGGAAATAAAAAAAACTTTCATTTTTGTTATCGTTTGTGCATGTTGAATCATTTAGTTTTATTATTATTATTATTATTATTTATTATTATTATTATTATTATTATTATTATTATTATTATTATTATTATTCTCCTCTTCCTCTTCCTTTTATTAATCACTTAGGGTCTTTATTAATCACTGGCACAATGTGTGGTCATTGCAATGTCTTCAGGTGGAGTTGGTGAAAGGTACATCCATTGCAATTGGCATGACCTTCCGACAGTTCCAGCCATCTGATGGAGAAACCGGCCACGTGGTCGTGGAAACTGTGACTGCAAACTCAGCAGCAGCTGCTGCTGATATTCAAAAGGGTGATCGTTTGGTTGCCATTGGAGGTATAATCAAAGTGTGGGGGAGGGGTATTTTTAGATTCCTGATGTTGAACATTTTTATTGTTATTTTTGATTCACTCTCTTATAAATCGGATGATTGTAAGCCATGTTGGGAGCTTTTTTATTGGGGCAATGAAACACCATGAGCTAGGGAAGTGTTGAGTAAGGAGGGTGAGTTGGTGTAGAAAAATAGGCATGTTGGTAGGTAAATAAATGAAAATTACAAATTAACAGATGCTCATGCCCCTGCATGTTAGCATGAAAGACCGTCCAAAAAAATTGACTTATTTGCATTGTGCTATTCAGGAACAAAGGTCATGACTTCCACCCAGGCTGTGAAATTGTTGAAACAGGCTGGAGATCGAGTTACCATAAGCCTAGAAAGAGCTTTTGGGTCACTTTCACAACCCTCTAGCTTGATATCTGGCTCATCCTTCACCCCTGGCTCTATTTCTGTTGACTGTGGACCTACATCAATACAGCCAGTGCCTGATGAAGATCCTTTTCAGGGTGAGAAATGCTTTGTTTTGAATGCCATTTCCACCTGCTCTCTTTTCAGTTTACATTTGTTTTTTCTCATAATTCATTGTTTCAACTAAGCAGAAGAAGGAATGGTCCTTTGTCACTGCAGATGCAGTCTTCTTGGACCCATTGGAACGCTATGATGGGCGTGATGGTGACTCTGAACCTGAGGATGTTGATAGTTTAAGTGAAGGAGATGGAATCTTACATGGAGGTATTCATGATGACTCGAGCTGCTTTCACGCTCCACCACAGGACCTCACGAATCCTTTTGTCACTCCTTCTATCGGAAGTCCCAGCAGGAACCGTTCCATGACAGCTCTGGCTTCAAAGCCGTTGGACAACATCTCACCAATCTTAGGTCGCCGATGGCAATCGACCTCACTGCAACGTGTCCAAGCGAAAGCGAGTGAAACGCCTGTGAATACACTTAAATCGGGAAAGCTCTTATCCTCTGCTGCGGACACAATACCAATTGTTACTAGACCCATTCCAGCTTCGCAAGGCGGCCGTCCTCCCCCTATCCCTCCACGACCACAGCTTCGCGGTGCTCCTCTAGGACTTGAGAGTATGCAAAGCCTTGTAGATGCATCAGATGGTGATCGTTCTGGTGAAAAATCGAGCAGTCGACCCGCTGAAAGTGTGGAGGCTGACGGAGAATTTTTAATGGGGAAAATTGGGTTCAAGGAACCAGTAGAAAATCGTGAAGAAATTTGGGAGACAAAAGAAACTGTGTATTCTGACTCACGAGCAACATGGCCTGCAGGTACATCTCAAACCTTTGAAGTTGATAGCAAGCAACGATGGCTCACTGTTGCTGTCTGGTGTAGAAACCCGTTAAAACCAGGCTATTTGCATTGTTTAGGCCATACCAGTGTGAGTCTCATGGAGATTGCTTTTGAGTGCATGGCAACAGCATCTTTTGAACACCGTGAGACATTCTCTCTCAGTGGACCAGAACTTCAAGCTTCAGCAAGTCGTACATCATTACGGGCCACAGCCTTGTCACAAAACCTAAGCTCTAAGCCTTTATGTCATGGAGATGTGACACTCCACTTTGCTTACTGGAAAGAGGAGGAGGAGGAAGGAATTCCTTCTGGTTCTGACCTTCATATGGAAGCTGAAGATTTACCTGCTGGAAAACAAGCTGCTGTAACAGAGCAAACAGGAAGCATAGCTACACCAACTATCGCTTCAACAGGTTCCCGTCATGTCTTTTGTGATGCACAGTTCCAGAACCTAACGTACTGTGACTATTGCAAGAAGAAAGTGTGGACCAAAGCAGCTTCACAGTGTACCAACTGTGCCTATGTGTGCCACAAAAAGTGCCAGGAACGCTGTCTCGGTGAAAGCGGACACTGCGTGCCAGGTGCACAGAGGCACGAGGCCAGGGATGCAAGTGTACGCATATCCCATTTGAGACAGTCTGTTGCAATAGCACGTCAGTTCATACCCAGCACTCGTTCACGTCTTTCACTCACTGTTCCCAAAACACTGCGTGCTGGCTCAGGCCGGTTGAAGCAGACCGACGATGGTGCCACAAGGACTGGAAGTTCTGGACTTGCTGCAGTGTCAGACAATGATAGTAGTGACAACGAGACCATTGTGGAAGCCACAAGTCCCAGCAGAAAATCTGCGCTGGTGAGTTCATCTTCCTTTGGCCTATGGAAAATAAGCTTGCTTCAAAAATGTCATAGCAGAATGAATGTGTTTCACATTGCAGACAAGTTAGTGGCCTCTTTTTTATTTTATTTTTTCTGCCTGTCCTCCAATTTAGCTCCTCAGCCCTCCAGCCCTCCCTAGTGCTTCTTAGATGCACACACACACACTTCCATTAACACCATCTTGATTAAGCTTTCAAAACCCAGGCTTATGCTGCCTACCTCCACCCTTTTTTCCTCCTCACATTTGTGGAACTTCCTTGCTGAGGCTGTTCATTTGCACTTTTCCTTCCAGAGCTTCAAGCTGGCAGTGCACCATCATCTTATGTCATCCTCCTTGCCTATCCATAGCTTCTTCGACCCCAATTAACCCTACCTAACCCAACCATATGATTTGGATGTTTCTGTGTTTCCTCACCTACTCTCTCACTCTGTCTCCTCTTTTCCTGTTTGTCCTTTTCTTCACTTGTTTTGTCCAACTGTCCCCCCCCCCCCCCACTGTCAGTATATTGTAGTTTAACCTCCTGTCCCCTCTTTCTTCCATGAGCCTTGATTTGCATTAATAAATGGTGTTTCTGTGTCCTAGGTGGCAGTGCCCGTAAGTTTGGAGGACAGTGTCTACCTCGCTGTGAAAGATATTGGAAGGGAGATCTTCCGGGGCCTTCCTCCTGAAGACCGACAGGAACGGATCAAAGTTATGCTTGAAAAGTTGCAACAAGAGGTGGCTAATTCTGTAATCACTAGATTTGCATTAATACACAATTTTGGGGGATTTTGCTGAGGGAAACTAACCGGTAAAGTCTGTTGTGCAGCTCCTGCCAATATGTCGGAGGTATTAAACCCGAGCTTCCATTACCGGAGCATCAATTATATTTATTTTTTACAAGGGTTAGATTATAAGTAATTAATGTCTGTTGGCCATAACATCCATTTGTGTAGGTACATACATGAGATTTTGTACATGTATCCCTTCATAAATACGTGTACGAATCCCATGCCTGAAATCCATCATGGAAAAACTGCTTTTCCAGAGGTTTGGATGAAGAGTGAGGAATGCTTGGAAAACTTTGTGTGACCGAACATGAGCTTTTGTTCGTCGAACTTTTGTGAACAAGAGCCTGAGTATACTTTAACTAAGATGAACATGAACTTTGACAAACTTCAACATTTATCCACATTCTCATGATGCCGAAGATAAACCTCGCTTAGCCAAACTTCAGATAGCTGGAATTCGCAGTAAGACATGTCGACTCCAGAAAAATAGAAATCCATTGGCCAAGTGTGAAAGAATACATTAGGGAAGAATAATCTGGCCATATGTGTGAAAGAATGCACTCAAGCAGGGATCAGTACATGGTGTTCTGCAGTCATCCTTTTTGCTAGGGATCTGGGACTGTATTTCCAGTGTTGTGTTTATTCGGCTTTACGTGCCTGAATAAACATGATGAAGGAAGCGAAGAAAGCTGTTGTTGGCTCTACACACACATGAATGTTGATGATGTATATCACTTTTACCACCAAATGTAAATTTTTGAGGAAACTGGAGCAAGACGTGAGGATCCGAACCATCATGGTGGAATACTGTACATTGTTGGGAAATCGCTAATGTACAATGTTAAATGTGTCAAGTTATCGTTAAAATTTCAATGAGAGCATCTGAAAAGGTAGCTGAGAAGATGCCTCGACCACTACTGGCCAGTGCAAAGACGTTGAGAAGGCAGGCAACCATAACACAGTGTTGGGGAGATGCTTTGAAATATGGCATCAATCTTGTGACCAAATGTGTTCCCCAGCTGCATATTTTCACTAATCCTCTAACCTAAGTGTACTATCTGCCCCTCCAACCCCCCCCCCCCCACCTTCCTGGTTTTATTATGGAGTCGGAGAAATAAATGAAAGATAACTCCTTTAAACATCAGTAAAGTGACCCAGTTCTTGATGACTTCACACATAACCTGTAGAGACTATAGACAGAGTATTTTACTTGCCTTTTACTTCCTCAAGGTGGAACTGGAGCTGGAGCAGAGGGTTGCCCTGGAAAAGGAAGTACAAGACATTAAGTGTGATGGTTCAAAGCCTAGTCAGCTTACTCATGCGCTACGCAAATCGACTGAGCGCCTTCAGGTAGGCTAAACATTTTGTTGATTTCCACCACACTTCATTCCTCAAGGTATGTTTCCAAGTCTAATATCGGCCCTGAGGTGTTTAAATATCCTCATGGAATTTTGTTATTCTTTTTTTTTATCCCCCGCCACGTGGTGAAAGGGGGATATTGTTGTCACCCGGGTCGTCCGTCCGTCCGGCTGGCTGGCTGGGCGTCAACATTTATAGCTGTGAGTGCGATAACTCATAAACTGTTCGCCATATCGATTTGAAATTTGGGTCACACATGTACCACCTGAAAAGGAAGAACCCTATTGATTTTGGGCGTGGCCGGATCCAAGGTGGCCGTCTGGGGCGGCCATCTTGAAAAAAATGTTTTTTGTAATAAATGGAAAACCGCTTATCTGATTTCAATTCTTTTTGGTTACTACATTCCTCACCCCTGGGGAACTTTTTCGAGATGATGACCAAATGGTGTCTTGTTCCCAATTCACCTCCCTCATTATCTGGAATATGTATGACCTTTTTCATTCAATGGCGGAGGAGTCCCCATCTCTGATGGTATATTTTTTAGTCTTTGTTATTACAGTAATTTTTTTGTTCCATACAAAATCAAGGCTCATGAAAGAGAGATGACTGAGGGTAAAATGGTATGGAACTGCCAGTGGGGGTAGTGAAGCCACGTTTGGATTCAACAAGCAAAGGGACGAATGAACAAGAAGGAAGGGAGAAAACATTGTAATCTGCAACTAAGAGGGTTAGGTTATGTCATCTTTAATGGTGATAGAAAGGTTGGGTTGGTGTTGGTGTTGGTGGTGGCTGGGGTGTATAGTCCACTGCTTTCTTGAAGGCCAAAGGAGAGGCAGTTAATTTATTTACTTTTAGAGAGGGAGAGGCAGTTACCAGCTTTTCTGTGGTGAGAAGAACAGATATTGTGCTTCCACATATTGCAGACATGGACAGATGTGATGCTGGGTGCCAGGTCACAAGGGAGTCCAGTACTCTGTTGAGCTACAGAGAGTCCTTGTTGGCCGCGTCTGCATGAAATTCATTTTTTGTTTCAGGTTTCGCCTTTTGTTTATCCTCAGTGATGTGATATCATACTTTAGCATGATTATAAAATGGAAAACAATGACTCTATTAAAGGGCAGCACATGCTAAATTCTGACCTTTCAAGCTGACATCAAGATCAGTTGGATTAAAAAATGTTTTCAGAACATGGAGGAAATAAATAGGACATTGATTGAGATATGCTATCTGCCATGGGAAACAAGGAGAAGCTGATGTTTCAAGCATTAACCCTTCATTGGAGCAGCTTCTCCTTTCTTCCCACAGCGGACAGCAAACCTCGATCATTGTCCTCGTGATTTTTTTCCATTGGTATACTGGTCTGCCGACGTAGATCGACACTACTCTTCACCAGCAAGACTATGTCTTAATTTTGTTTTCAGACCTTGTTTATTTTTAGCTCATCTCAAATGTAGTTCCGAGGATGTTATGGGATAGCGCGTCGTCAGTCCGTCCATCCGTCCACAAATACGTGCAACAACTTCTCTGAAACTACACACACGATTTTGATGAAACTTGACCACAACCTTCTGTTGTATCCTAAAGTACTCCAACATTGAGGAATCCAATATTCTCCAACGGTTTTATTCAACCGAACATCGGAACGTAACAATATGTGCACTGCACACCTTCTGACCTCTCACCTCGAGCTCCCTCTTCCTCATCGCACTCTCTCGCGTCCAGTCTATGCACAACACCACACCTTCATCACTGGGTTCTGTACCAAAATTAGTTCACGGAATAAAAAAAAAATCGGGGTCTGAGGGGGTCTACGGAGGGAGTTTACGGGGGGGAGGATCCCCCCCCCCTGAAAAGAGGTACAGTATTTGCTTTCTTCTCAGAAACTACACACACAATTCCGATGAAACTTGTCTACAACTTTCATCACCCATGATGTACCAACGTTTGTTCACGATAATAAAATAAAATTGGGGTCGAAGGGCGTCTACCGGGA
>NC_140972.1:55261723-55274223 GCF_056783735.1 Eptatretus burgeri | reverse complement strand
TTACATATTTCTTTATTCCCTTTAACCTCTTATCAATCTGATCACCATACTTATAAGCATATGCCTTTGCTCTCAATCCAATAAACTCACTCATTACCTTTCCACCCAACTCATCCTTAAACTTACCAATAACCTTTTCATTCTTTTTGGAAAATAACTCACTCTTCTTACTAAAATTACTTGTATCATATACTCCAATATTTGTCTTCATATCTTTCTAAACACTATCAGTTTTTATATCTAGGATAAAACTATCAGTGTCCATATACAACAATGAAACATTTTCACCATACTCTTTCTTTACCATGCTCGTCTTATGAAAGAACAGGGTGATGAACCAAAAAATATTGGTATCGACATTCAAAAACATACTTCAAAATCAACGATTAAAATTTCAAAACTAAAACAAGGTTGATTTCACAATTGATAATTCATTTAGAGAGTTATTGGGTTTCTCCTCAAAAAAGATTGAAACTAATGGGACGTTTTACAGTGATAATGTCATTCAAATATCCTCAGGAATAAACTCGGTATTAATTCACTGTGATTTGATTGATGGTGCTTATAATGATGGAATAAAAACAAATACAATATTTTCATTCAGTGCATACTCAACCCCAATTGGTTATAAATTCAATATGGAACCCAAAAATTTGGTTTACTTCCCTGTGTCAGGAAAAAAACATACACAGAGTAAATGTTAGGATAACCGACCAAGATAGTCGTATGATTTCTTTTAATGGGGAAGTTATATCCATCAGAATTCACCTACGTGAAGTTTTCCAATAAATAAATATGATGGTTATTGTGAGGAAACACGAGTTGGGAAAATTTAAAATAATTACAGGGGAAGGGATGTTCCTTTCCCCATACTACAAGGGTGAAGGTGTGTATCTTGTTAGAGGATACTATAAACCTATGAGACAAGGGGTGTCGGACATCAATTTAGAGGAGATGGGATAATTGATACTCTAATGGGTATTGGTTCAACTATTGTTAAACATAAAGACCTAATTGGTTCAACTGCTTCTGCTGTGGGAAATGTAGCAGGTGCTATAAAGAGCATACAAGATGCCCAAAAGGAATCTCATCAATTACAAGCAATTAAAGAAATTAAGAAAGGCAAAACTCAGTCGTCTCCCCAAGAATGACAGAAAATAATTCAAATACTTGGGTCAGGGTTTCAAAAGTTTTAACATCTTTTTTCCTAAATAAATACAAGTCTGGAAGCAATTGATAGTATCTATGATTTGGATGATACCATTGTTATCTCAAACTCCACTTAAAAAGAAGATTATTTCAAGGTAAATGCAATAACTGGAACAGACTGGAATGCAAATGGTACAAAAAGTTTTGAAATAAATAATCAACAAACCTATTTGAATCTATCCGAAAGTTTCTTGTTGTGTAAATTTAAATTCACGAAGGCTGAGAATAACACAAACGCTACACTCGTAAATGATTTCTTCTGGGAAATGTTTGATAGTGTTCGTTTGTACATTGGAACACAAGAAGTTGAAGCGGTTGATTATGTCTCTGCTGTTTCTGAAATGATGAAATTTACACGATATACATTCAGTGATAGAATGGGAAAGGGAGCTGTCGAAGGTTTTATTCCTGATATGTCAACGGGAACAACCACAGACCCTGGATATACTCAAAGGAAAGGAACGTATACTGATGATACAAAAGCAGTTAATAGTTTTACTGTGGCAGTTCCTCTGAAAGGTATATTTGGATTTTGTGATCATGATAAAGTTCTGTATGGTCTTAAAATTAGATTTCAACTACAAAGGAATGATAATGAAAATAACTTACTTTTTGGAGTTGCTAGTGCTTTTGGTGATCAGAATAAATTTGTAATTTATGAAATGAGTTGGTATATTAGTGAATATACTCCTAATCTTAAAACAGAAGAGATGTTGAACAGAAGACTTAACTCAAAGAAACCACTCAGTGTATCATACCTCAAAAGAAGATGTCAACACGTTAAACTAAACCAAACCACTTACACGTGGAATTTGGGTGTTCTGGAAGGAAAGCCACGATATCTGTGGTTCATTTTTTAAAAAACCAGATGGCGATACTGCTACTGATAAGAATAATGCATTGAGTGATAATGCTAAGGTGAAACAACTTCGTATTTCTCTTTATGGAACATTTTATCCATGAGATAGATTGGAAATTAATTGGGAAAAAAATGATTATGCTGAAGCATACATGTCTTACCAAAAGGTATGTGAAAGCAATGCAAATAAAGAACCCATTTTGGATATGACATCATTTACAAGTTTGTATACAATCTATGCATTTGACCTGAGTGCTCAAAAGGAAACTATAAAGTCTAATCCAGTGGATACTTCCCTATTCATTGAAAGAGGAGAGAGTGAAGAATTTGATTCATATTGTTTCCTTTTGGAAGAAACAGAATTGCAGATTAATACAGATAATGGTGTTATGATTAGTCTCACATAATTTTTTGTTTAATAAATGAGTGGCAAAGTACCAACTGGGGTATATGTTAATCAAATCAATCTTCATAAACTATCATCTTGTGTTCAAAATCAAAAGCCTTGTAAGATTAACGTAAATACAATTCAGAGAAAAGGAGCAGTAAGAATTGATGTTTTGCTCACAAGAGAACAGGTTAAAATCTTGAACGATACTGGCTCACTTAAAATTAAAATGACAAAACCAATGTTGAAGAAATATTCAATAAGAGAGACGAGTGGAGGATTTCTCCCATTTCTAATTATTTTATTTGCTGGTTTAAGTGCGGTTGGAGCATTGACGGGTGGTATTTCAACAGCGGTGAAAACTGCCAACGAAAGGAAGGCTCAACTCCGGGTTCAAAAAGAATTGGAAAGACATAACAAAGAGTTGGAGAAACAAATTAGTGGAAGTGGTGTAATTGTAGATTTTGCTGAAAAACTTGAAGGTCTGCCTAATAAAGCGAGATTGTTTGTTGGAGATATGCTTTCTTCTATCGCACAAGCAGGTGTAAAATTAACTAAAAGAGGTAATGGATTATATCTTTCCAATAAATAAATGAGCATTGATGAGTGGTTTAAAGAATTTGGAAAGAATACAACTTGTCAAATATTGTAAGAAATTAAAAATTCATAATGTGGTTATTTGTATGAGAGATGAATTAACAAATGTGCCTAAACATACAAAGAATATTATTATGAACTTAGAAGATAATAATGGGAACGGTTCTCATTGGGTTTGTATTTTTAATAGTCAAGACAAATATTATTTTGATAGTTTTGGTCTTCCACCACCCGTTGAAGTCATAAAATTCTTACAGAATGGTGTTTATCAAACATTTCAAGTCCAAGGATTGAATTCCAAGTGTTGTGCTCAATTATGTCTATATATGTTATTTCAACTCAACAAAAATATAAAAATTTATGACATTATTTTTAATCTAATATAAATGACTTATGTTGGTAAAGATGGTTCTATCTTTGATGTATCCCAAGAACTGGATATTGATTTATCAAATTATTACACAAAGGCACAGGCTGAACGACATAAATATAATATAACCAAAAATATTAATATGAAAAATGCTTATAAATTAAAAAATTATCCAAGCCCAACTGACGCGAATGACTTGGTGAGATTAAGTGATTTATCACAGTATATATCCTTAAATAAAATGGCCGTGTATTCCAAAGATACAGAAGTGTTGATTTTATCTCCAGGTCATGCAGAATTCACAGTTCGAATTAAAATAAATTTTTATAAAGAAGGGCATATCGTTTGTATGAGAATAGAACAATGGGGGTATGATGTGAATGATTTAGGGTATAATTGTTCATTTAAAATTGACCTAAAAGACCTGGAACAATTAAATCAGTCTCGTAAGGAAGAATAATATCCACTTGGTATTGTGAATGAGTTCTGTGGAGCCACGATTAGTAAACAACAAATAAAATAATTTAATAAGGGTTAATATAATAATGGTTTTGCCCTCGTTCATATCATTAAAACAGAAAAAAACAGGATTATATATAATAAGTAGGGAAATACAAAATGATTTAACTGTGGGAAGATGGGGAGGAGTTTCGTGTCATAATATTATTCTAACATATATTTCTAATACATAAATGACGGCAAGAAGGCTTCAAGAAAATTATCATTTCTGTGTCCAAGCATACCTTCAAGAAAATGGTATTCGGTATTTTAATAAATATTTTCTACAACATAAGAATGAGGTATTTTCAATAAAAGATTGGCATTATGCTGATGTTGATAAACCAACAACTTTGGATTTCATTAGAATGTTAAATAATGAAAAAATTATAAAGTTAAGAAAATGTAAGGCTCTTTTAGAAATTCAAAAGAAATTTTATTTGTTTCCTGTTGTAAAAAAAATTATTTTGGATACAGGGATAACAAGAAATCCTGATGAATATATGTATGATATTCTATGGGGTGTAAGTGATTCAAGGATAGTAAGGGACGAGGAAGGAGTTGAAGGGAGAGAAGAGGAGGAAAAGGAGAAGAGAGAGAAGGAGGAGAGAGAGAGAGAGGAGAGAGAAGGAGGAGAGGGAGGAGAGGGAGGAAAGAGCGAGACTGAATAAATATGAAAATATGGAAACCAATGAGATGAAAAAAAGATTTGCGGTATTACAGAAAATAACTTAACCCACCGGGGAGGAAAACAAGGAATTGACAAGTCTAATTGCAATACATTCGATAAGACTATTGTCATCGGCAAGATATTGATTTTAATTCAAGTTTTTCATTTTTTTTCTTCAATAAATGGAGGACAGAGTAAAGTCCTTTCTAAGGATTCTTTATGTTTTAAAAATTAAGATTCAAATGTGCATGTTGGAAACTAAAAAGGTTTTCGCACTCTGTTGGAATGTTTGTCATAAATAAATGAGTCATTGCCTTAAATGTAAAAAGAAAACGAATACTAAAAATATTTCATATTTTAAAAGTAAAAATAACAGGGTTATACAAAAAGGTATATATTCGGTGTGTGGTTCAAAAAAAAATCAATTTATCTCCAAACACAAACTCGGAGGAGATATACAAATGTTTTATCAGGAAGTAAATTTACAACTACTGGAATACCAGGGGAATTACATCTACCAGGGTATTCTTTCTGTGGTCCAGGCACAAACTTGGATAAAAGATTAGATGAGGCAGACAATCCTAAATTCTGGAGTAAGCCCATCAATAGAGTTGATGAAGTGTGCATAAGACACGATATTGATTATGGGAATACCACAACTTTGGAAGAAAAGCATGAAGCCGATAGAGAAATGTTGTGTAATTTGTCTCTGATACAAAATCCAACCTTGAGAGAAAAAGTTGATCGGTTCATCGTGAAGAAGATGATCAGTGCTAAATTGAAACTTGGACTTGGAAATTCAAAAAACTTATAGGCTCAAATGATGTCATTAAGATTGAAGAGCAATTAGCTGATGAATTACATAAACCAATATTCACAAAGTTTCGTAAAAGGAAGGTTTATTCCAAGGAAGTTGATTATATCTGGTCTGCTGATTTGATTGAACTCAATAATGATAAGGGGTACAAGTATGCTTTAACCGTTATTGATTTGAGGAGTAGATACGCATGGGTTGTCCCTTTAAAAAACAAAACAGGTAATACTCTTATGTTAGCTTTTCAACAGATATTTAATAAAAGTAAGAGAAAACCTAAAAAAATTATGGACTGATGAGGGTAGAGAGTTTTATAACAAGACATTTATGAATTTTCTAAAAAATAACTATTACATTATACAGTACCTTTAATGAAGGGAAGGCCGTTGTTGTGGAACGTTTTAATCGTACCTTAAAATAGAGACTATATAAAAAATTCACAGAACTCGGTTCACAACAATGGTCATCTTTGATTCAGGATATTGTGGATAAGTATAATGACACTATTCACACATCAACGAATATGAAACCATCAGAAACATTTACAAAATTAAAATATGAAAAAGAGATTAATATCAGAAAACCTAAGTTCAAAGTTGGTGATATCGTAAGAATATATAGGTGGAAATCTCATTTTGAAAAGGGTTTTACTGAACGATGGACGAAAGAACTTTTTAAAATTGTTGATGTAATAGATACGGTTCCTTGGACTTATAAAATATATGATTTGGAAGGGGAAGAGATTTTAGGTTCATTTTATTCACAGGAATTACAAAAGACAAAGATAAATTGAATTTTTTTGACTCCGCCCCTTTTTGACTCCACCCACACAAGCCCCGCCCACACAAACCCCACACAAACCCCACACAAGCTCCACACAAACCCCTCACAAGCTCCAATAAATTGAAATTTTTTGACTCCGCCCCTTTTTGACTCCGCCCACACACGCCCCTCCCACACCAACCCCACACAAACCCCACTACACACAAACCCCACACAAGCTCCACACAAGCTCCACACAAAAAACTCCACACAAGCTCCACACACACAAACCCCACACAACATCCACCCATATTCATCATAATCACATAATTAGTGATTAGTTAATTAGTTCCCCACACACAACATGTTTATTTAATTAAAAAATTATCCACCCATCCACACAAGCTCCACTCATCCACCCATCCACCCATCTCTCCACCCATCCATTTATCCACACAAACCTCATCCACATAAGCCTCATCCACATTCACCCCTCCCACATAAGCTCCACCCACATAAACCCCTGCCCACATAAACCCCTCCCACATAAGCCCTGCCTACACAAGCTCCACACAAAAACTCCACACACATAAACCCTGTCCACATAAACCCCTCCCACACAAGCTCCACCCACATAAACCCCGCCCACACAAGCCCCACCCACACAAGCCCCACCCACACAAGCCCCACCCACACACACCCCGCCCACACAAGCCCTCCCACACACACCCCACCCACACAAGCCCCACAGAAGCCCCGCCCACACAAGCCCCGCCCACACAAGCCCCACCCCCCTCATCCCCCTGTGCGCTCCCACCTTTGACCCACCACCTCCCTCATCCCACCCCACCCTTCCCCACACACACACATGGGGAGGGGAGGGATGGGATGAGGGGGTGATGGATCATTGGGGGAGCGCACCTACCCCTCCCCCACCCCCCACCCCTCTCGTTCATGTCTTGATCCTCTTCTTGAAATTCAGAATCAAGTAATTGTAAACAAAACAAATATAATTTATTAATATTGAAAATATTAAATATTCATTTGCGAGAATGTATAATCTTTCCCAGCAATCTTCTTCAGATGTCTTGTGATTTCGAAACTCAGACACCATATTCTGTTTTGAAACAAAAAGTGGATAATAATTAGGTTTTATAAAGATAATTACATGGTAATATGAGTAAGCCTCATTGACCACTGAATTAACACACCAGGAGCCTGTCATCCTTTCAAGGTCAATAAAATGAATTCCAGTGTACTGACAAAACCGCGTCCAAACTAATGATGCAACCAACATAAGACGACATTCTAAAGAGAGAGTGATATTAATAATAATTCAGAAACATTTACCTCCAGAAAATCATGTGTTGTACAAGATTGCTTCAACAGCTGATGTTGTGTGATAGTGCTGAAAAAAAAAAAATTAAAAAGTCAAGGGTATAGATGAAGAGACAGACAGAGAGAGATACAAACAGACAGGGAAAGCAACACACACACACACACACACACACACGCACACACACACACATACACACACACACATACACACACATACACACATATATATATATACACACACACGTGTCTCACCATTGGTTTAATTCATTCGAGATCAGAGACCGTGATAAGACTTCGTACCAGTCATTATAAATCATTGACCTCTTCAATAAGAGCAGAGAGAGGTAGGTAGAAAGACAGACAGAGAGACACACACACACACACACACACACACACACACACACACACACACACACACACACACACACACACACACACACACGTGTCTCACCATTGGTTTAATTCCTTCGAGATCAGAGGATGTGATAAGACTTCGTACCACTCATTATAAATGTCTTTCAATTCTCTTCTAAAATCATTGATCTCTTCAATAAGAGTATTCATTTGATGCACCTCATCGTGATATGTAAACTCAATTTCTTCCAACGACCTGTCAGGAAAAAAAAAAAAAAATATATATATATATATATATATATATATATATATATATATATATATATATATATATATATATATATATATATATATCAGAATTATCATGATTTAATTAATAATCATTTGCTTCATCGTTCAAAGAGAAAACCATACACAAACTTACCAACTCTGTAGTGAGCTGTTGTCTTTATCGGAAGAGAGTGCGTCCATGTCTCAGTTGTAAAAATGAAAATCCCGTCTGGCAGAAACTTTGTCTGGCGAATCACTTATAAAGCAACGATGAGGAGATTGCTTAATCATTGGGTGTGGACACAGGAAATGACAGCTTGGAAAATAACTGGGAGATATATTCTCAAATTGTATGAATCATTTACAAAACATACTTAAAATGGTTTTGATTCAAATGTTTTCAGTTCGTGTTCTGAGATAAAATATAAACACGAGACCTTGTCTCACAGAATAGTTCCTATTTTTTCACAGCATGACAGTCCAAAACCACTTCCTCATTCACACAGCACGACCGTGTCAAAAAAACACTTCCTCATTTTCACGGCATGAACTGAAAACATTTGAAACAAAACTTTTTTTATGGCGTGGTTTATACACAAAAATGATTTGCAACTCGGGCGGTGGTCAGATGAGATCATTAAGAGAAGTTTATCATTTCGTAATGGCACAAAAGGGGTATCTTAAAAAATATAAAGATTCAAATGTTTTGTTTGTCAATATTTTAGATGGGGATTATTGTGCAAAGAAAATTAAACTATTGAAGGAATTTGAGAATGAACAAATCTTTATAGGTTCAATGAGTGAGCTAAACAATATGCATCAGTTATTTGATAAAGAGTGTCCCGAGGCTTAGACGTTTCAGATATTTCTTTAGAATCACCTTTAACAAATCTTTATCTTGTTGTATGGGTTATTTGAATAGAGAGCCCCTAGGTTAAAAGGGTAGACAAATAAATATACCTTGGGATAAAAAGGGGGTTTATTTTTAGGGAAAAAAAAAAGGGAATCGCTGAAAATCCCCCATTCATTTACATGGGGAAAAGTGAGCCAGAACCAGTATATTCACCCTACTGTGGTCAAACATGAGCATTAAGAGAAGTTTATCATTTCGTAATGGTACAAAAGGGGTATCTTAAGAAATATAAAGATTCAAATGTTTTATTTTTAAATATTTTAGATGGGGATTATTGTGCAAAGAAAATTAAACTATTGAAGGAATTTGAGAATGAACAAATCTTTATAGGTTCAATGAGTGAGCTCAACAATATGCATTGGTTATTTGAAAAAGAGTGTCCCGAGGCTTTCATGTTTCAGATATTTCTTCAGAATCACCTTTAACAAATGGCATTACTACTTTACTACTTGAACAAATCTTTATCTTATTGCATTGGTTATTGGAAAAAAAAGTGTCACTAGGTTAAAAGGGGAGACAAATAAATATACCTTGGGATAAAAAGGGGGTTTACTTTTTCGGAAAAAAAAAATGAATCGCTGAAAATCCCCCATTCATTTACATGGGGAAAAGTGAGCCAGAATCAGTATATTCACCCTACACACACATATATATATATATATATATATATATATATATATATATATATATATATATATATATATATATATATATGTATATATATATATATATATATATATAACACAGACACACACACACACACACACACACACACACACACACACACACACACACACACACACACACACACACACACACACACACACACACACACACACACACACACACACACACGTGGGTGAACAAGGAAATCTAACACAGGTGGAGGCCATTCATCCCATCATGCCTGCAAGAACATCACACCAACCCATCTGCACAAGATCCAAGGAAGAAAATGCAAAAAAACAAGTTCTTAATGAATGAAATAATTATTTTTTTGTCGTTTTTTTGTTGTTGTTTTGTTTTTGTTTTGTTTTTTTTTGTAGTTTTTCTTTGGTAATTTTTTTTCCCCTTTTCTTCCCCTCGCGGAGGGGGTATGGGCTTGGTTAAAAACACACATCAACCACACAACCCCCCTTAACAAGACCCCCACCAACAGCACTCTGTACACAATCACCCATCAATACTCAAACTACCTAAAAATCTTATCAACATTCCCATACCCCTCTATCTCCATAACTTCCAGGTACCTATCTCATTCTCATTTAAACTTATCTAGTTTTTCTGCTGCCACTACCTTTCCAGGGAGACCATTCCATGCATTAACTACTCTCTGAGTAAAAGTCCCCTGTCTTGCTCCCGTCTTAACTCTCCTCTTCTTTACTCTCAGGCGATGGCCCCTGGTTCTATCACTGTCTACTCTGTTGAATTATTAATCTGCACTTATTTTATCTATAACTTACATTATCTTAAACATCTCTATCATATCTCCTCGTAACTGCCTCCTTTCTCGTGTATAAAGTCCTGTCTCCTTCATCCGCTCCTCATAGCTGAGTCTAGCTCGTCCTGGACTCAATCTAGTAGACCTACGCAGAACCCTCTCGATGGCATCTATGTCCTTCCGGAACTGTGATGACCAAAACTGGACACAATTATTCCAGATGTGGCGTCACTAAATTCCTGTCCAATATTAACACCACCTCTTTTGATTTATAAATTATCTCCCTCCGAATACAGCCTAAAACCCGATTTGCTTCACCTTGATCTAACTGGCACTGTGCTGCCTGCTTGCCTCCCGTATCTATTACCACCCCCAGATCCTTCTCCTGTGCGACACGCTCCAAAATTACCCCTTGCATCCTGTAATCTCTATTTTCATTGTTCTTTCCCATCCCCAACACCTTACACTTGCTCAGGTTAAATTCCATCTGCCAGTCTTTTGCCCAATCTATACAAGTATCAATACTTTCCTGAATCTGATCACCACCCCGTCTGGTATTCACCTTACCTCCAAGCTTTGTGTCATCCGCAAATTTGGAAAGCTTACTCTTTTCCCCATTATCCAAATCGTTGATGTAAATAATGAATAGTAATGGTCCGAGTGCTGATCCCTGAGGTGCCCCACTATTTACATCCAGCAAGACATCCTCCCACTCACAGCCATTCTCTACTTCCTATCACTAAACCAGTTTGCAATCCAATTTGCTTCCTCACCAGCCACTCCACAAGCCCTCACTTTGGCGAACAACCTCCGATGTGGTACCTTATCAAATGCCTTCTTAAAGTCTAGATATACTTTGTCCACTGTCTTTCCCTCATCCACCCAATCAGACACTGCTTCATAGAACTCTAAAAGATTTGTTAAACAGGAACTACCTTTGGTAAACCCATGCTGACGACATTTAATTAGCTTGTATTTGTTTAATTGGTTCCTCAACCGGTCCTTAATTCATGTCTCCAACATCTTCCCTACAACTGAAGTCAAACTAACAGATCTGTAGTTTCCCAATTCTTCTCTGGATCCTTTCTTAAATAGTGGTGTTACATTTACTACTCTCCAATCCTCCGGTGCCTGTCCTGACTCCAGTGAACTTTTGAAAATATCTGTTAACATCTCACTTACCTGCTCAGCCACCTCCATCAATACTCTTGGTTGCGTACTATCTGGATCTGAAGCCTTATCTGCTCTTGGATTACCTCGCTGTTCCTTTACTTCCTCCAGCCCGACCTGGATCTTCTGTAAAAGCCCTTCCTCACCTCCTCGAAAGATACTCTCAGCTCTTGGCACTTCTCTTGACTGTTTTTGTGTAAAAGTTGAAGAAAAATACCTGTTTAATAAGCCTGCCATCTCACATTCATCATTAACCACTCTCCCGGTGCTATTCCTCAATGGGCCCACACTGGTCCTAACCTGATCTTTTCCACTGATATACTTAAAGAAAGCCTTGCTATTATGTTTAATATTCTTAGCCATGTCCTTCTCTTACTCTCTTTTGGCTTGCTGAGTTATTTTCTTAACTTGCCTCTGTTTACTTCGATAGTGATATCAATCTAACTCCAGTCCTGTTATTTTAAACCTTATAAATGCCTTCTGCTACTCCTTAATACCATTCCTTATCTCACTGCTCAACCACCCTAGTCTCTTTCTGCTTCTAGTTTTACACCTCATTGGAATGGACTTACTCTGCACTCTGCACATTTGCTCCTTCAAGGTTTCCCATTTCTCTGATGCTGATTGTCCTGTTGTTAGTCTCCCAATCTACATCACCCAATTCTCTCCTCATGCTCTCAAAGTTTGCCTTCCTGAAATCTAATAGACTTACCCTACTATCCTGATCTCTAACCCTCAACATAATCTTTGCACACACAATGTTATGGTCACTTGCTCCTAAATACTCCCCAACCTCCACCTCCTCCACCATATTGGGATACTTACTAAAAACGATGTCTAACACTGC
>NC_140972.1:55234223-55246723 GCF_056783735.1 Eptatretus burgeri | reverse complement strand
TCCTTTCCTCACGCTTTTCTCTTCAGAACGCTTTTTCCTCTCTTTTCTCTCCTCACTTTTTCTCCTCAGACTTTTTCTCCTCGGAACGTATCTCTTTCAATTCAGAGCATATCTCTTTCTCTTCAGAACGTCTCTCTCCGTCTCTCTCCTCTCAGAAGGTCCATCTTTTGCTTTTTCCTCACTTTTTTATATCTCAGAACGTCTCTCGTCACAGAACGTCCCTCACGCTTTCTCTCGCTCGTTTTTTTTTTTTTTTAATCCCCGGGCCGTCTCTGCGGGGTGCCGTCCACCCCAAGCTCACCCCACCCCACTGGGGGCACGGTTACCATGACAACCCGTGCGCTCTCAAAAAAGGTGGGAATCGGAAGTCGCGAAAGAATGTTGCTGAGGAAAAATGAGGGCGGGCTTCAGAGCTCGTGAAAGAAATGTGTGTAAACGTGTCTGTCGTAAAGAAAAAAGCTTCCCATAAGAGAGCGGATCTATCTTTTACCCTTCTCAACGCATCACATTTAAGATCCCATTAGACATGGGGATGGGGCTAATCTGAACATGCATTTAAGGAAATAACTGTCTGAGGACCTGGATGTGTGGATGTATTCATCAGACCGGATTCTAAAATCCGTAACAATATTATATGAATAACCTTGGTATTAATGTTGGCCTGGCTTCAAATTGTAACACAAATGTATGTAGTTTGAATCTTTCCTTGATGTCCATGAAAGTCAAATTAATGAAATATTTATTGTTCTCCCAAGGCATTGACACTTCTCTCCATTCACTACCGTGCGGGCCTGGAGGAAGGTGACCAGGGAATTGAGGGAATGCCTCAAATGCAGATAGATCTTGGCAACAACCTTCCATCCAATCCCGACAACGAGCTTGATTCTGGCGAGCCACGGCCTGGTCCAGGCAACGAGCCTGATCCCGACAACGAGCCCCGGGTGGGTCTCGACGAGCTGCGGGCTGGTCCCGACAACGAGCCGCGGGCGTGTCCTGACAGCGAGCTGCGGGCGGGTCCCGACAACGAGCCGCGGGCATGTCCCCACAGCGAGCTGCGGGCGTGTCCCGACGGTGAGTCACGGGCGGGTCCTGACAGCGAGCCGTGGCCAGGCTCTGACAGCGAGCCACTGCCAGGTCCTGACAGCGAGGCGAGTCCTGACATTGAGTCACGGCCAGGTCCTAGCAGCGAGCTGTGGCCAGACCCCAGGAGCAGCCTGCAGCCAGAGCAGAAAGGTTTGGATCTTCCATATCAATCCAATGACAGGCAAATCCCTGAAACGATGGAAGACGAATCGCTTCATGCGGTGGGTATTCTGTTTACAGAGCAAATCGGGGAGATGAGTTCAGATGATCCACAAAACATCCATTCTGGGTGACATTGCCCATTTATGGGATGTCATAGTGACACCAAACATGAAGTTGAGGTGTCATGATGTCACCCACGAGGCTAAGATGTCTCGGTGACGTCACAAGAGGCAGTGGTATTATTGTGAGATCGTACCCAAGGCTGGAATGTCAAGCCGCATGTGATACAAGTGGAAATGAGCAGTTTGCAGAACAGATGAGATGAGCAGCTGCTTGGCATCTGACAAAGCCATGTTGAACCATTCTGTTACAGAAGAGGAAATTAGACATGTTTGTTTTATAATAATACACTTCCATTTGACATTTGGACTAGCCTGACTGTAATTGCTCAAATTTTAAAAGCTTTGTGATTGTGGCCTTGGGTTCTGATTACATGCATGTGTTTTTATTTTGGTTTCTTTGTGTTATGCATAGCTGTGTATCCACTCTGCAAAAGAAGGAAATGTTTTAATTGTCCTTCAAAGTATAACTAAATAAACCTGCTTTATTTGGCCAGTTCTACCCTCATCCACCATACGAAGATAGTACTTACATGTTGGACTTTGGCCTGTGACTGTTTTTTTCCTCCTTCCTTTGGTGAAATTTAATCATGCACAGCATGTAAACTTTTCGTGTTGCTGTATTTATTTTTAATACTGTAGTTTGGTCACCATGTTTTAACGCGTGCTTTTCAAGAGCACACTGTCTGACTGCGAAGTGATGTATTGATTGTTTGTACGTTTTGACAACCGCAAGCCAGGATAGTTCACAATGAAAGCATAATTTTAAAATGTAATATTTATGTGTGAATGTTTGATGATGACTTATGAGTGCATCGCTGTTTCGTGTGTGCATGTACATCGCTGTTTAGTGTGTGTATGTGCATCACTGTTCGGCTGTCAAAACGATTAGGAGTTAGCACTTCTCCAAAACAGGGGCATTTCAGCACTTGCTTGCTCATGCTCGTCTCTCCACTCACTGAGTCCTGCCCAGAACCACGGTGGAACTGTCAAAACCCACCCCTCCAACAAGCCTGCGGGTGTTTTTGGTGTGACAACTGAACTGGTCACACAAACAGTCATCACCTGGTATTGCCACACACATGATGTTGCGTGTCACATGTTTTTTTTGTTTTTTTATTGCACTTTAAGGGAGTGTACTTGCTTCCTCATTGATATTTTCTTTCTGCTGGAGAACAAACCAGATTCCAGCACAGAATAGTATTGAACTAGTACAGGTGAGGCTTGAACTCACCCTTACAGTTGCCATTTAAGACTCAGTAACAATTATGAAAACGAATCTTAATTACTATCGTTGTGGCGTCCCTTATTTACAACGTGACGAGGAAAGGGTGTGATTTCACATTTCAGTGGCAGGTAATAGATATTGACTTGTGTAGTCCATGAGCACTTCTTGTTATTTGGGTACTTGTAATGTTTCCTTTTGGGGGGGGGGGGAAGGGAGGGAGGAAGGGGAGTTCTTAGAATTTGAAGGATTAGGGCATGATATCAGCCTCTTTCGTTTTGGTTTGTGTGGTTATACATGTCATGTGAGAAAATTATAGCTTCGTAGCATTTCATGTAAATTCTTGAGCACAAGACTGTGCTATAGTTTTTATTTCATGAAATAAACTTTATGATTGTTGTTCCATTTTGTTGATTTCTGGGTAGGGGTGGGGTGGGGAGGGGGGAATTTTTTTTCTTCAAAGCAAAGTTGGCAGGTCTGTCAGCCATACAACCACTTTGTCATCACTCATCGAGGTGGAAGAGATTATGGCTGCCAAGCATGAATAATGTTGAAAGCAACATATAAAATATAAATTAAATACAAGGAAACAGGCATAGCAGGAGGCCATTTGGCATATTGTTCCTGTTCCATATCCACACTGAGACTGTTGTAGGTATTGTTACAGTTAACACAAAATGGCCAATTTGACCAGAGTAGTACATCTTATGGGGTAATTACAAATGTTTGAGCTGTGGTTTTTGGACTTTGTGCAAAATGTGGATCAACATAGTTTTGATTTGAATGTGCATGTCTTATCTAGTTATCTAGTTTTGTCAAGTCATGACTGACAGCTGGTGACATCCATGATCAGATTTCTCCAAACATCCCTATCCTGCACTGCTTCCTGAAGCTCGAACAGAGAGCTTGGTTGCAGCCTTTACCCCATCCATCCAGCACATACAAGGTCTGCCTCTTACTCATCTCCCTCCAACCATACACAGCATGGTTGATTTTTCTAGATTTGGTTTCCTGCATGCGTAATGTGCCCAAAGTATGACAATTTATGTCTTAGCATCAGCGCTTCATGGTGGTATAGTTCATGGTAGTGTTGGTAGTGGTTATGTTAACATTAGCAGCATATTCTTAAATATACTGAAGGTATTCGTGAAATGAGCTGATGAAGGCATTCCTCATGAAGGGTAAGAATTATTGTCGAAAGTACTATTCAATACTTTCTTTTTATGAGAATAAATGCGATTAAAGTTATCTGCTGGTGGTGGTCGTATGGCAGCTTCGCTGCCAGGGTAGCTATCATTTCTTGAAGCGCGACTGTACTGGTAGAGGGGCACTGCATCAGCAACACACACACTGGAACTGGTACTTATTTCGCCGACTTCGGAAGGATGACAGGCTGAGTCACCCTCTTGGTGTATTAATTCGGTGGCCGACGGGGCTTGAACTCAGGACCCTAGGATCCCAAGCCGCCATCCTAACCACTGAGCCAACACCAGGCTAAGTTATCTGCTGTAAAGATCACTAAGTGCTGATGTTTTGGGCTTTACCCTTTGTTTGTTTTTAGGTCATCTCCAACGAGATGACCTAATAAAACCAGTCTCGATGTCCGTCCGTACGTATGTCCCCGTTTTTTTCTTCCGATTTTCTTGATATTTGATATGTTGGTAGATGTCAATGAGGAATTGCACGACGGTATGACCTTTGACCCGATTGAAGGTCAAGGTCAACGTCAAGGTCACTCCAAAGTTGCGAAATCATCCATTTTCAAAATCTATCTCCACCGTTTATTATCCGATCTTCGAAATTCCTTCGGATTCTGATGATATGGAACAATATCTACATTTGTCAGGCCAGTTTTTTGAAATTCATCCTGGTTATCGAGTCTACGTGTCTTCAAAGTTGGAAAAATTGTCGATGTGATATGGTAAAAAATAAAATATTCGCCCGATCTTGATGAAACTTGGTACGTAAGTAGGGGGTCGATGAGTGATGCACGACGGTATGACTTTTGACACGATTGAAGGTCAAGGTCAAGGCCACTCCAAAGTTGCGAAATCGTCCATTTTCAAAATCTATCTCCTCTGCCGTATGTGATCCGATCTTCGAAATTTCTTTGGATTCTGATAATATGGAACAATATCTAAATTTGGTCGGGCTGGTTTTTAAAAATTCGTCCTGGTTATCGAGTCACGTGTCTTCAAAGTTGGAAAAATCGTCGATGTGATGTGGTCAAAACAGACATGACCGTCACCCCCAACCAGGGGTAATTTTTTTTTTTTTTTTGTATGCAATGACGAGGCTCGTGTGAGAGCTAACACACAGAACGTACAAGGGGAGCAGGAGACAAGAGGGGTTGGAGAGGAAAGGAAAAAACAGTGTGGAACAGAGACGTGAGGAGATCTGTGGAAGGGAGAAGGATGGGGTGGGGTACACGGGGTAAATAAGATGGACACGAAAGGGACTTTCAGGTCCTTACATGACAGGAACTTTCAGGAAGGAAAGCAGTGAATTTGAAGGAGGTGGGTTTGGGGTGGATTAGCGGGGGCAGAAAATATTGTGGTTTTGGATGGGGGAAGATGAGAAATGATGGTGAACAGCTGTTTTGAAGACCCGGATGGAAGAGTGGGATTTAAGAGTGTGTGGGAGTTTGTTACAAAGGTTGGAAAGAAAAGAGGAATGAAGGTGATTGTTTGTTTTGGTAGTTTTACCAGAAGGGGGTTGCTGGCAGACCTTGAGTGCCCTGTGGAAATCTGGGGGGGGAGGGGGGGCATATCTCAGACAGAGCAGGGGGTGGGGGTGAGGCTGGAGAGGATACAGTGGAAGACAAAGACCACTGACGCCTGCCGTGAGAGAGTGAGAGACCCAAAGACTCGGCCTCATCGCGGGAGATACCAATGATCCTAAATGTCTTGGTTTCCACGGCTTGAAGCTGAGAAAGGTGAGAGGCAGGAGCACCAGCCCAGAGGGGAGAGGATTACTCCATTAGGCTGTGGATGAAAGCTTTTTTGTGTGGTCAGGAGCTCAGGTCTGCCAAGGAAGGACTTTGCATGATGGAGGATCAGGTCAGGTATGGGAGCATGTGCCAGAACAGCGCGTCGCTGCGTCCACTTTCCGTCGGTACTCCAGGGGCCTCCGTCTGGCCATCCCCCAGGCAGATGCCAGGCCCATCCCCATCTCCTTGAGATGGTGGTCAACCTGCTGCAACCATGAGGCACGTGGTCGGCCCACTGGCCTCCTCCACTCATGAGACTCCCTCGCTGAGAGAATCTGGTGAGCAGGATCAGCATCAGGAAAACGAGCCACATGTCCATACAGCCGCAACTGACGCTCACGGACAATGCAGGTAACAAATCTCATCCGAGTCTCTCTCAGCAACCGCTCGTTGGACACAAAATCCGACCAGCGATAGCCAAGGATTCTCCGAAGACACCTGGTACCAAAGGAATTAAGTCTCCGTCTCAGATCCTTGGTCAGAGTCCAAGTCTCGCACCCATAGAGCAAGACTGGAAGTACCAAGGACCTGAAGACTCGGACTTTCGTCCTCCCGCACAGGTACCGGCAGCGCCACACCCCATGATCCAGTGAATCCATGACTCCACAGGCCCGACCCAGACGTCTATTGACCTCTGACTCGCAGCCAGCAGAGACATGAATATCACTGCCAAGGTAAGTGAATCTCTCCACGACCTCAACATCCTCACCACAAACAGACACAGACAGGACAGCAGCATCCAAGATGTCACCGAAAGCCTGGATCTTAGTTTTGCCCCAAGAAACCCGTAATCCCAGCGGCTCCGACTCTTCATTCAGCACCTCGAGGGCCCCCAAAAGGATGTCTAAAGTCTCCGCAAAGATGACTGCATCGTCTGCAAAATCAAGGTCCGAGATCTTGACATTCCCAAACGATGCACCGCAACTTGATCTCTCCGACATCCTCCCTAAAATCCAGTCCATACAAGTGTTGAAAAGTGTGGGGGCAAGTACACATCCCTGACGAACTCCAGTAACAACTGGAAATAAGTCAGAGGTGGTACCACCACACTTCACAGCACTCTCAGAACCAGAGTAGAGTTCAGACATCAGATCGATCAGTTTTGGTGGCACCCCACGAAGACCAAGAATCCTCCAGAGGACATCCCGATTCACTGAATCGAACGCTTTACAGAGATCAACATAGGCTGCAAGCAGCCCCTGCCGAAACTCTCGTCTGCGTTCGGTGAGGACACGAAGGGCAAGGATACGGTCAATCGTTGACCTCTTTGGTGTAAAGCCTGACTGCTCTGGACGCTGGTGCTCAAGCAGATCGTGGCGAACCCTATCAAGAATTATCCGAGCAAAGACCTTGCCCGGCACTGAGAGCAGCGTCACCCCTCGGTAGTTGTTGCAGTCTTGGCGATCACCCTTCCATTTCCAGATATGGACAACAAGGCCCCTCTTCCAGTCAGTTGGGATGATGCCTGTGTTCCAGGCAGAGCACAAAACTGCATGCAACGACACGAGTGCAGCATTTCCACCAGCCTTGAGACGTTCGGCATGGATGCCACAAATCCCTGGAGCTTTGCCCCGTTTCAACTGGTTCACCGCAGCCCGTGTTTCCACAAGCGAAGGTAGACCACAGTTGATTCGTGGGTCAGCAACAGGGATTGTAACACCCTTGACGTCCAACTCGACAGCTGGGGGATCAGCCTGGTACAACCGCTCAAAGTAACCGGCCCAGCGGGCCTTCACTTCAGACTCCTCTGTCAAGAGCCTACCACTCTCTGCTCGAACTGCAGTGCTCCGAGGGATGGGCTTGGATGAACGTAATGCGCGAATTCCCCTGTAAGCGGGACGAGAATCACCTGTCCACAGGTGATGCTCTACCCCCTCACAGATTCCTCGCACATAGGCCTCCTTGTCCACCCTCAGTGCACGTCCAGTTTTACGCCTCAGCTCCCTGAACAGCTCAGCTCTGCCATTCAGCCTGGCCCTGCGACTCTGGTCAATGGTATCAAGTGTCCCTTGAGAGACAAAATTCTTCTTTGCCCTGCGGTGAGTTCCAAGACATCCACCGGCAACATCAAGGACGGTGGTCTTAAAGGCGCTCCACAACTCTTCAGGACCCCCCAAAGCACCCAGACCCCCCAAGTGTCCACTCAGCCTGTTCGCAAACTCCTCAGCTACTCTCTCTTCCCTGAGCTTGGCAACATCCAGCCTAGGCTGGGATGGTACCATTCTCCAGGATTTAAGGTGCAGCTTTAGAGTTGCTACAACAAGCCTGTGGTCAGTATTGAGGAACTGAGCACTCCGGTAGACCCTGCAGTTCTGGATCATCCTCCAACGACCGTCAGCGTTGGAATACCACCAGCGTTGGAAAACATCCTCCAACGACCTTTGCCACACCGCCAGCGTTGGAATACCAAGTCCAGCGATGAGCTTGTGGGTGCTGAAACCATGAACCAGCCACCCTAAGTCCATGACTTCTTGCAAAGTCAAGGAACTTAGTGCTATTCTGGTTCATAGTTCCTGACCCATGCGGACCAACACACACCTCATAACCTTCCCTATCAGTTCCAGTCGATGCATTGAAATCCCCCAAGACTAGAAGTGTATCTCGTCTGGGGCACTGATCAACCACAGACTCGAGCGTGGCGTAGAATGCATCCTTCACGGTGAGATCACTCGCCTCAGTCGGAGCATAAACAGAGACCACGGAAATGACACCTAAGGAGTGACGAATCCTTAATCTCATAATACGCTCGTTGACCGGTGTTCCCTCAATTATCATTGGGGTCAGCTTATTGGACACAGCTACAGCAACTCCTTGGGTATGGTAACCATCAGAGCGACCAGACCAATAGTAGGTGTAACCACCCACCATTATCTTGCCGCAATCCGGTCTCCGAACCTCAGAGAGAGCTGCAATCCCGATGTCCAAACGCTTGAGCTCAGATGATAACAGAGACAGGTGATCATCCTCTCTGAGGGATAGGACATTCCAGGCACCCACCCAAAGGGACCGCCTCAGGTTAACCCAAGGAGACCGCCGTCTGGTGGACGACACCTCAGCACCACTCCGACACACTCTCCCGCAATCTGACCCAGGGATGTTACCCCGTGGTTTCCCTCCTATCAAAGATTGGGGGTCCCGAAGGCTTTGCCCCAATCCCGTCATCCGGTGAGCTGCCCTGCGAAGGGAAGCTGCACAGGAGGTACTCCCACGGAGTGGATTTTCAGATTTTTTTTGCGTTTTTGCGTTTTGCGGAATGAAGGGTTTTACGGTGGCCGGAATGCAAATCCTGCCACCAACCTCCTAATAAGAAGTAACCCAACTGCAGGAGGACGTCTGCAGACACAGTTGGGCACTAGATATGGATGGCCGTTGACTCACAAGGAGCTCCTCCGCCCTTTGACAGGTTTTGTTTTTAATCCTGCTGGGTGTCCATATCCAAACACCCCCCTCACCAGAAAACCTGGTGGGGGAGACGGTTTAGTCGCCGACAACCCGACCATGGAACAGGTTAGTACAGGTTTACATGGTACCTGTAGCAGGTCACAGATAGAACCTGACCTGACAAAAAATGGATGGAGGATGCCCAGTTGGTAACTGGCTTTGGAGGCCAGCTTGGAAATGTGGCTTTCCCTGGAAAGATAATGGCAGATGGTGAGACTCAGAAGCTTGAATGAAAGGACTTCTTCAAAAGGATTGTTGAGAAAGTAGATGGGGGGGAGGGGTTCCAGACGGTCCTTTTGGAGAGACATAGAGAGTGAGATTTGTCAGGGTTGAAATATATGTACGTGCTGGACCAGCGTGCTGTTTTATCCAGGTCTGCAGAGAGTGAAGAGGCTGCTGCTTACCGAACTGAGGGATGACAGATGATACAGTAGAGGGTGGAGTCATCAGCAGAGAGATAAAGAGGATTTTCCAGAGTCAGAGAGGTCATTGATGAAAACCAAAAAAGAACAGGACCCAGAACGCTGCCTTGAAAAAATAGAACACTGCCTCGTTGGAACAAAAAAGGTTTTATTCCTTTTAAAAGGCTTCAGCCCACACCAACGGTTAAAAGAATGGATAGATACTTCACAGCAGGGAGCTGAATGTGATGAATTTGTAGAGAAAAGTTGGTTATGTTTGTGGAGTGAGTTTGCAGAGAAGATTGGCAGTAGTTTGGGTGTCGCAAATGCAGGCACTGGTAAGGGTACCGATTGTTTACAGCCTTTTTATTGGTTGCATCATTGGTTAGGGGCGCGGTTCTGCTGCTGATGCAGTGCCTCTTTTACCAGTACTCTGGTGCTCATTTAGCCGACCTTGGAAGGATGGCAGACTGAGTCAACCCCCTGCTGTTAATTCAGCAGCGAACGGGGCTCAAACTCAGGACCCGAAGATCACAAGCCACCACCCTAACTGCTAAGCCAATACCAGGCTACTGGTGAGTTCAGGCAGTGTTGAGGGTGTGGTGAGTGCAGGCAGTGTTGAGGGTGTGGTGAGTGCATGCAGTGTTGAGGGTGCGGTGAGTGCAGGCATTGTTGAGGGTGCGGTGAGTGCAGGCATTGTTGAGGGTGCGGTGAGTGCAGGCATTGTTGAAGGTGCGGTGAGTGCAGGCAGTGTTGAGGGTGCGGTGAGTGCAGGCAGTGTTGAGGGTGTGGTGAGTGCAGGCAGTGTTGAGGGTGCGGTGAGTGCAGGCAGTGTTGAGGGTGCGGTGAGTGCAGGCAGTGTTGAGGGTGCGGTGAGTGCAGCCAGTGATGAGGGTGCGGTGAGTGCAGCCAGTGTTGAGGGTGCGGTGAGTGCAGCCAGTGTTGAGGGTGCGGTGAGTGCAGGCAGTGTTGAGGGTGCGGTGAGTGCAGGCAGTGTTGAGGATGCGGTGAGTGCAGGCATTGTTGAGGGTGTGGTGAGTGCAGGCATTGTTGAAGGTGTGGTGAGTGCAGGCAGTGTTGAGGGTGTGGTGAGTGTAGGTAGTGTTGAGGGTGTGGTGAGTGCAGGCAGTGTTGAGGGTGCGGTGAGTGCAGGCAGTGTTGAGGGTGTGGTGAATGCAGGCAGTGTTGAGGGTGCGGTGAGTGCAGGGAGTGTTGAGGGTGCGGTGAGTGCAGGGAGTGTTGAGGATGCGGTGAGTGCAGCCAGTGTTGAGGGTGCAGGCAGTGTTGAGTGTGTGGTGAGTGCAGGCAGTGTTGAGGGTGCGGTGAGTGCAGGCAGTGTTGAGGGTGCGGTGAGTTCAGGCAGTGTTGAGGGTGAAGCGAGCGCAGGCAGTGTTGAGGGTGCAGGCATTGTTGAGAATGTAGGCAGAGGTGAGTGTAGAGACAGTGGTGAAGGTGTGGCAAGTATGGGCATGGTTGAGGGGCAGCGAGTGCAGGTGGTGAGGCTGTCGTGAGTGCAGGAAGATGTGAGGATGCAGCAATACAGATAGATAGGAATGAGATCTGGGAGAGTTTTTGTGGTCATTGAAACTATTAAGTATGTACATTCTTCATTCTGAAAGAAGGATCGTAGACATCGTTGTGTGCAGTTTTGAAGGAGAAAGAGTTAGGGATATTGAATGAATGTTAAATTACATCGTATCGAGTCATGGCAGGAAGATGTTGGTTGTGGTACACCTTGGAGCAAATGATGTAGGGAAAGTTTTCTCTGAGGTTTTGAAAAATAGGTACTGTGGGATATTGGGGAAGCGGTTCAAAGCAAAGGGTTGTGAGGTAATGTTTTCTGGTATCCTCCCATGATTAGAGAATGGAATCAGTCCTTGGTCATCATTGAATGGTAAAGGTCATTGTAATAGATCTGCCACAGATTACAAATGTGGGTGATAAAAGAAAGTGAACAACTTTGTTTAAATAAACATTTAAAAATATGGCTTGATGGTCTAGGCTCTATGGGCATGATTCTTGGGATTTCTTACAAGTCCTGCATTCAAATTCCAACAAGTCCAATTAAACATTTTAGGCTTGTTCTTGTAAAAGCGGGACACCACGGGCACCTGTACGAAACACTTCTGGCCGAATTTAAGAAAGGCGTTAAGAGTAAGACGCATGCAGAATTGAGGGTGCGATGCTCACTGCAATCCTGTGATGATCACCTGTTCAAAGTTAATCGCCGAAAAGTGATTATCTAATGTGTGATCAAAACCTAATCACAGCTGTTTTAATAACAAATAAACTTCTACATGTTGGTGAGGGCATTTTTAAGAGTGTGTTTAAAGATTTGAAGCAAGCATTGCATAGCTTAAAATTGGTAGTTTAAATGGGACGGTGAATATGGACCATGGGCAGTGGTCCAATATGGACCATGGGCAGTGGTCCAGTGGTCCTGTTTTCTTGCTTAAATTTTTAGTTTCGTAGTCCCCGTCTTGGGCGTACCGAGGACCACGCTAAATATATTGAATATGTGCACCTGAAGCAAAAACCATATATTCCACAGTATGTGAAAATTGATTGCTAATGAGAACTGGCCCAAAACATGGCAATAACACCTTCTGTAATGGCCCCCATATCAAACCCCAATCAACTGCTTGCCAGGAAGTGATGTCATGACTTTTACCTCGTGGCATGGTTGAATTGTGGTTTAGAAGAAGAATTGTGGTTCATGTTGAAATGTGGCCTGTGCTTACACGCTGGGACTGATGCCGCCACAATCAACGAGTGACGTCGGGTCCATGCTCAGTACCCAAGCCAGCGGCAGCACAACCATCTTCACTGGAGCCCGAGCCAACGCCCGGCTCGGGGGCAGACCTGCGGATGCTCACAGATGTTATGCGCTCTATTGCCCAGTCCTCAGCTGATGTTTGGAGCAGACTCGATAGACTGACTTCGGAGGTTTCTTCAATCAACACCAAGGTCTTCGAGCTTGAAGAGGCAGCTGATATGAATTCACACAAACTAACAGAGCTAGAGTTGGAGAAACTTCAGGATCTCAAACAGCATCTCAAAGCGGAAATCAACAAACTGAA
>NC_140972.1:55186723-55229223 GCF_056783735.1 Eptatretus burgeri | reverse complement strand
AAGAGTCTTGTGTCAGCTTCTTCCTGGGCAGAGAACAGTGCTGAGAGTGGTGCCACCCTCTATATCTGTCTTCCTGTCATTTTGACAAATTGCATGACATTCACTTCCATGTGCAACTGTGAGTGTTCCGGTATATTAATCAATTATCTCTTTTGAGGACTTGCACCATCTTTCAAAGAGGAACTGAAGAAGGTTTTCTTTGTTTTCACCACGTGGCAGAAACTTTTCCCACTGTTTTGGTATCTTCTGGTCAGGAGAGAGCTGCAGTCACTCTGCAAAGAAATCAGTATATGGGATGAAGAGAGGTAGAAACACTGCATCGTTTCATACAAGTCAGCAATCGATCAGCATTTGGAAATCTTATATATTAAAAACGCAATGATGCCGCGTACATATTAAAGCATACGAGCTGAATGCACCCTGCGTTGCCTGCGTTCTTTTTGAATGAATTTAATCTTCTGTACATAGGTCTGATGTGAGCCCACTATCAGTTCTCTATTGAGTCACGGCAATCATAGCCTAAGGGGGTTGGTGAGAGGAAAACACCCCTGGCCGATGGGCCTCGCTACTTCGCCTATAACCTTCCCAGGGCCCGTCCTGACACTTTTTGTTGCAGAGGTTTCCTCCTATCTTTCACTGTTCAGGAGATTAACATGTGCAGATAAACAAACAAAAACTTCAAATTATATATGAGATGAGATACACCGTACACGTTATTTTTTATTTATATTTTTTGGGAGCGATCAGTGTCGTATTCACAATTGTCATGCCCTCCATCATCACTTTTCCATTCAATTATGAAATGCATTTTTTTTACCACTCCACCTGCAGTTAAATACAGTGGGACCCGCTTAATAGAATCACTTTGGGCCGGACAAATTTGATTCTAATAAGCGGGTGATTCTAATATCTGAGTTCACCAGAGTTGTGGGGTATCAAGCGGATCAAATGTCGAGTACACATACGGAGACAAATACTCAGCATTTAGTTTGATTTATATGACACACTTACTCAAAACAATGTAACTTACTACTGAAAATAAAACAATTACACGTACAGTACATATGTACTTTTCAAAGCAAAACAACATAGGTTTGTCGATGAGCCTACTCTGTAATGAAAAAATTGTCGATTGTTGCCTGCTTTAACGAGTCTGTGGCAATGGCGGTGACCTCCTTGTCAAGTTTGCGCAGGAAGGCCATGTCACTGAACCCATGTGATAGCAAACCAAGCCTGATCGTCTTAGCTGCAGACATCATTTCCTTGATGGTCGGGACAGAGATCTCCTCTTCCTCCTCTTCCTCCACTTTAGTGTCGGCGCCATGTCTGCGTCAGTAGCAATTCCCATTTCGCGTTGGACTGCCAAAACGATGGCTTCGTCTGTGACATCATCGTCTGTTGTTTGGATAGTGGCGTCTATGTTGACGAAGTCCTGCCATTGGTCGGGATCCATTTGAAGAGGGTTGGCTAACTCGTCGTCGTCATTGCTCTCGACCCTTTCGCCTTCGCTTGCCGCTCCGATGAAAATTCCTCCTTTGCGCCAGCAGTTCACTATGACGGTAGTCTTCACATCATTCCATGCTGCGTCCGTAAACAGCATAGCGTCGAGGATCGTTATCTTTTTCGCCAAGTCACTCGCTGTCATTGCTCCATCCTCGTTGTCAATCTCAGTGAGCACTTTTCGTAGCATGTCACGGCGGTAATGAGCTTTGAATGAACGGATAATTCCCTGATCTAACGGTTGAAGAACAGAGGTTGTGTTCGGCGGGAGAAATGCCACAGTAATGTTCGACAGTTGAAGTGATTGGGGATGTGCCGGACAGTTGTCGATTAGAAGCAACGCTTTCTGGTCATGATGCCGAAGCTCGCGATTCCACTCATCGAGCCATTCAGTGAAGAGGAAACCTGTCATCCATGCGGAGGAATTGGCTCTGTAGCGAACTGGAATTGTTTTGAGGCCTTTGAAACACCGTGGATTCTTGCTTTTACCAATACTGAAAGGAGGACGCTTAGCACCAGTCATCGAGCAGCAAAAAAGCACCGTGATTCTTTCCTTTGGCTTTTTCCCACCGCAGTGCTGATCTCCCTTGAAGAGGAACGTTCCGTCTGGTAAGGCCCGAAAATACAACCCGGTTTCGTCAGCATTCCAGATCTCATCAGCCGTGAAGCCTTCTACGAGATCCGGAAACACGTGGTCCAGCCATTGTTGTTTCCCTCTTACGTCAGCCGCCGCTGCCTCTCCGTGAAGTTTCTTGTGGACGATTCCATGTCTTTTCTTGAACCGGTCAATCCAGCCGTTTGTCGCACTGAACTTCTTGTTGTTGAACTTTTCCGCGAACTGAGCCGCTTTCTCCCGCATCAGAGGTCCAGAAAGCGGTGCTTCCTTTTCTCTAGAAGTTTGAATCCACTTGACCATTGCTGATTCGACATCGGGTGCGTTGCCGCTTCGCTTGCGTTTCTGAGAAGAAGACGAATCCACTTGACCTTTCAGAATGGCCTCTCGATCTTTCAGAATCTTGCATAGGATCGGCTGGTTAATTTCCAACTTGTCTGCAGCTTCTCGTTGGCTCATTCTGGGCAAAGCGTCATAGTCCCTCAGGATTTGTGCTTTATCAATGTTTGAACGATCCGTCCGCTTTCGTTTTCTGTCCATCGTGGAAATGACGACACGCCTAGTGCTTAGACTGCAGCTGTCAGCCGTCTGCCTATCTGGACAATGACTACCGAAATCACTGTAGTGGCATAGCGTTATTTTAGCGTGACATCAGCCGCCTGGTGGCAAAAGTTGGAACTGTGCGGCCAGTAGGCGCTGAACTGTCGAAGTGTATGGCCAGCAGCTGATTCTATTAAGCGGGTTTTTGATTCTAATAAACGGGAAAAATTGTGTACATTTAGATACAATGGAATCGGTCTCAACGATTTTGATTCTATAATACGGGTGATTCTATTAACCGTGATTCTATTAAGTGGGTCCCACTGTATGGATGCATTCGGAGGGCTTGAGATGATGCAGAAGAGAATAGGAAGGACAGTTCACCGACGTGCATTGAGAATCATCTAGGATAGATGCAATCCTATGGAGAACGATGACGAGTAATAAAAACTTTTAAAACTAAAAGGGCACTCAGTGGAGCCCATACCTCCGCCACGTAATACTTGATCCACGAGAGCATATTGGGCCCAATATATTTTTGAAATATCATGCTATACAGTACTATATCGTTTTTGGCCCCATCTCTCGATGGTGAGGATTCACTTAAAAATTATCAGTTCCGGATTCCTCATTCGGATTTTCACCAAAATCGAATCAATTCTTCCTTGTCGCACACCCAACCTGTCCACCTAGTTTCATCTGAATCCGTCAACAACTTTGTTGAGATATCGTAATATATATCGTTTTTGGCCCTATCTCTCAATGGTGAAGAATCACTTTAAAAATTCTGGTAGTTGGATCCGGATCCGGATCTTCACCAAAATCTCATCAGTTCGTCCTTGTAACACAGTTCGTCCTTACAAATGTTGTAATACATACTTCATAGACTATCGAAATCGTAAGTACTTTACAGGAATATGTGTCGGTTGTTGCTGTCAACGACTTCCTGATAATCCCCCCCCCCCAATCAGGCTGATTGATAGTCATAGTCCCGCCCACCCCTCCCTTCCGATTCTTCAAGAAAGGAATGCACTTTTGTGTACTTTTTGTGGAATCCTTTCAAGTTATGAAAATTACAATAGCAAAGGATGCTGCACCAAGTCAAACTATCAGATGGTACCAGTCATTGACATTGAGAGAGGCAGCTTGGAAATAGGCCGGTTGAAGATGATGATGATTATTATTATTATGAGCGAGATTTTCTGGTTTTGACCGATCTCGGGTTTTTTGCTTATTTTTTGATTTTCCTCATGGTCTGCAGTACTGAAAAGTGATCCCTGCCTCGACAATCAGCTGAACAGACCAGGTAGGGTTTCATATGTAGTCTAAGTGACTTTTTAGAGAAGATACTCCAACTTTCGTTTTGTATGTAGTTGGTGGGGCCAACTTTTTTTCCACGCAATCCCTACAGAAAGTGCTGGTGCACTCTCTGGTAATAACAAATTTGTGTGTCTTTGCCTTCGTCTTCATTCTCCTCCATAGTTCTTGGAAGTCTCTGGTCGATGATTCTGGGTGCTTTGGGAAATGGGCCGCCATCCTTTTTGAAATATCTTCCCACGCGAGCTGCTTTTTCTTATTTGCAGCCGTGTCACTTCTCCTGTCTTGGATTGTTTCTTGGTGAACCTTGATTATTTCGATGAAACCCATTCATTGCTCGAATGAAAAAGTGTCCCTCTTTTCTTTCCTGACATGTTGCCTTCATTGGCTCACACGAGCTAAAAAATGATGTACGCGAGGCAGGCCAATTCGGTGAATCGGTTAGGTAACCTCTTACATGGCAAGATGAATAAAATAAATGTTTGAAAGGCATTGAATCATAACTAAGGTGTGTAGAACTCATCGGCTGTTTCTATGCGCACCACTAATCGGCTGTTTCTGTGCCCACCACTCATCGACTGTTTCTGTGCGCACAACTCATCGGCTGTTTCTGTGCACACAACTCATCGGCTGTTTCTGTGCGCACAACTCATCGACTGTTTCTGTGTGCACAACTCATCAGCTGTTTCTGTGCGCACAACTCATCAGCTGTTTCTGTGCGCACAACTCTTCGGCTGTTTCTGTGCTCACAACTCTTCGACTGTTTCTGTGCTCACAACTCTTCGACTGTTTCTGTGCGCACAATTCATCGGCTGTTTCTGTGCGCACAACTAGTCGGCTGTTTCTGTGCGCACACCTCATCGGCTGTTTCTGTGCGCACAACCCATTGGCTGTTTCTGTGCGCACAACCGATCGGCTGTTTCTGTGCGCACAACCCATCAGCTGTTTCTGTGCACACAACCCATCGGCTGTTTCTGTGCGAACAACTAATCGGCTGTTTATTTCCCTTCTTAAGTTGCCATCTAGACGGGCGATTAGCTGTGCGCCTACAAAGATGGTTTTGTCACTATTTTAAGGGTTAGGCATGTGTTTGCAAGACGCTCGCGAAACACCTTTCGTAGATTCAGCCCTTAATGCCTCCCTCCCTCCAGGAACCTTAATAATTAGATAAGTACCCAAAAGAAGCCCATGGTGTTGGCTTATTGGTTAATGTGTCTTGCTTAAGGTTTTAGGGTCTTGAGTTCGAGCCCCTGTTGCTGTTGCTGTTGTTGCCCCCCAAAAAATGATGCAGCGAAGCAGCTACAGGCTGCATACGAATAAATAAAGGTACCTCAAAGCATTAGAGATGGAAGGGTAAAGGGACATCAGCAGAACTTTTCTGTAGCTTGAGTATGGATGAATGATTGTGTGCATCTGTGAGGAGTGTCATGTCTGTGAGGGTCTCGCCAAGGGATAGTGTGTGGTGGGTATTGTCTATTTCTCACTCAAAAACTACCTTCACCCAACATAGGGTTCCCCTCCCCCTCAAAAAAGTTTTTTTTTTTAATGATTAAAATAAATATATTTCTCCATTTTTTTTTTTTTTGCACCATTGGGCTATCCCTGAGCCTGCCACATTGTTCTCATCCCCACTCCTTCTCTCATTCCCACAATTAAATTATAAATTAAATTACGGGAGTAACTGCTGAAATCTATCTCTTCGGGTTCTTCCCGACATCTTAAACCTCCGCCATCGAAGATGGACGGAGGTTACTGTTTTCACCCCTGTCTGTTTGTTACTTACGAAATCTAAAGATTTCATAAGTATATTGATGACTTCCGTCATGTTTGTGTGTTTGTGTGTGTGTGTTTGTTTGTTTGTAGGCACGATAACTCGAGAACGGAAGAAGCTGCCAATGTCAAATTACACCACGTGATTCAGGAGGGTGATGGCTTGTGCTGATTAGATTTTGGTCAAAATCGGTCAAAGGTCAAGGTCACAGTGAGGTCAAACATTCGATTTTTGATGGTTTGGTACAGAATCATCGTAGAAACTTCTGGTTTGTGTCGCTACCTTCTCTACAGACAGCTTTTATTAGACAAGGTCAGAGGTGAAGTTGACGATTTCATAAGTACCAGTCTATGACTGCTTGTTTGTGAACAGTATTACGGAAAAACTCCTCGACGGATTTCAACGAAACTTAGTGGGGGGATTAGGTATGGTCCAAGGATCATGCCATTAAATTTTTGACTTGGTCCAAAGTCCAATATGGCCGCTATGGCGGCCATTTTGAAAAAATATTTGAATTTTTGTTGTTGCATTTCTACATGTTTTAAGTGATTTCCAACGAAAAAAAACTAAATTTGTTAGAGAAAAATAAACAGAAAATTTTACAACTTTTTTTTTCAACAAAAATTTCGATTTTTTTTTGTTTGCATTTCTACATGTTTTAAGTGATTTCCAACAAATAAAAATGCCAAAATTATAATTGCGGCTGATTTTGGAACTTCAGGTGGATATACCCACGTAAAATCAATTTCTGTCTTAAGGAATCCAGTTATGACGAATGAATTGAGTATGTAAAAGAAATAGGGAAAGTTGCAAACTACAACTCTGTGAGCACTGTTGACGTCAAATTGAATGAATAGGATATCAGGTTCACTTGAGTGACCGAGCAGTATTGGCGGCGGAGGTTTTGCACTCTACCGAGTGCACCCCCTCTAGTTGTTGTTCCTTTCACATTTCTTTCTATTTTTTTCACAATTCTCTTTATTCATTCTCATTGTTGCTTTTTCTTCTCTTTCATCTCTTTTGCTCTATTTCTCTCTTTCATTATCTGTCTCTCTCAGGAGAAGTGAATTATTGCAGAAAGTTTTCTGTCAGGCTCATTTGGCTGCATCTGGATGGGTTTGAGGGTAGTGGAGTAGTGGCTGAAACCCGAATCCTATCCAGGTTCCTCCTGATGACTCCATATTTGCTCTTTACTTCTTCGGGTTCCTTCTTGGTCTTCCATTTGATGACGTTGTTTTGACAGATATATTTGATCTGGTGTTGGTGTGGCGCAGGCATGATGGACCGAATGGCCTCTTCCTGCGTCTACTCGTTTCCTTGTTACCTCCACCACCGAAGGTATGTTTTCACCCCTGTCTGTCTTTGTTTGTCTGTGAGCAGGATATCTCAAAAACTTGTGGATTGATTCAGACAAAACTTGGTGGGCAGATTGGGTGTGTGTCAAGGATGAAATGATTAGATTTTTATGAAGATCTGGACCTGGATTCTTCACCATTGAGAGATAGGGCTAAAAATGATATATAACATGATGTTTCAAAAAGTAATGAACATGTTTTGACAACTTGGTGCATGAGTTGGGGAGGTGACGAGAACAAGCCGATTAGATTTTAGTTCAGGTCCAAATGCGGAACCTATCAGTGGGATAAAAAACGTAACCTGTTCAGCCTGGTGGAGGTATGCGCTCTACCGAGTGCCGTTCTTGCTATTCCATGTTATTCTTCATTGGAGCCTCGTGTTGCTCTGACGAAGGGTAAAATCCAAAACATTGGCACTTTGTGATATTTTATGGCAGAGGAATTTAACAGCATTTTATTATTTTGTGCCTCCAATGCATGCAGCTACTTCTTTGCTGGAATTAACTTTTTTTTGTCTTTCTTTTGAGTTTATTTTGATGAACGGATGGGCTTCCCCCTTCTATGTGATGCCAAACGCACTGCGATGACATGCTTCTCATAAACGAATTGTGACAAGATGGTGGTTCTTACTTCGGAGAACCACCATACTTAGGTCATGTTTGTACCAGGAAAGCACAATTTTAGCGACACTGGCACCAAGGCTTTTTCCAAAAATCCACAGGATGTTTAAAAAGGAAATTGATTCACACAAGACCCTGAAAAATACCCCGTTCCAAGGGAGAGTATACTCTGCAATGCAGTGCTCCAGCAGCAAAACACTAAGGTGAAAGTTTTAGTGAATAAATGTTCCATTTCAATAATTATCAACACACCCACAAATCAAACAATGGTTTGTCTGAAAATTTCAAATGCATTCAGTTCTTGTTTTCATCCATTTCTTCCTCAACCTCGTTGGAGTTTCCAGTTGCAGAATATGATCTTTCAGAGGAGTGTTCTTTATCCAGGATTGCCTGAAATTGAATAAAATGCTTTAGGTTGAGTTATCATTGGAGTTAATTTGAAAATGCCTTTAATGGGATGATTACATTTAACAATCACCTAGATGTGGCAAGATTCGGGACCGAATATAATATCAGACTTAAATATAGAAGAGCATGGGGTAGATTATACAAAGGGGAGGTGAGAATGGGGGAAGGGGTGTATTATCAAACTCTAATCCTTCAACTTCTGGCTAAGTCGAAAATACCAACTGTTACAGATGGGTATTAGCCCGGCATGAGGATACCGAGGCAGTGCACTTACCTTGTAGTTGTCTCATCTGGGTTATATTCCCAACCCGACTATAAATTTTCTGATCGGTGCTTCGCAGTCAGGTTGTTGCATCACAGAGTGCTCTATCCCTAGGTTGGATGGACGTTAAGTCGGGGGTCTTGTTTGCTAGCAGTAGTTAGTGGACCTTAAAGATCCCTCGGTGTCTCGCAAAGAGAAGGTGAGTTATCGCCGGAACCATGAAGAAATTACAAATTTCTGCCAAGATCATCTTCATTCAAACGTCATACCCTGCCACCCGGTTCGTGAAAGACTTGGGCCAAAAAACTTCCTCAGCTGACATCACAACAAAAGAATAAACCAATGTCACCCGCAGGGTGACCCGTATCTTGTCAAAAGGTGACCACGTGTGACTTCTTTAAGGTCACACTGAGGTGAACAGAGCTGCTATCCACCAGGAGCGACTCCTTAAGGAATATCTGCCTATGAGAGATTCCGATGAGAATCGTTCTACAGAGTCACCATGAAAAATATGCGTTTGCCTCATAACGTCACCAAATGATGTCATAATGTCTCAAGCTTGACATATCTAGAAAGCACTAATCGAGGTGTTCAATTTGAGATACTACACGATATGGTTCCTAAAACTTGAAAATTTGACCTTGGGGTCAAATATGTTTGACCTGAGGCGCTAACCATGAAGGTCAAGGCCAATTGCCACGAAAAATTAATCAGCTGAGCGCCAGACCATGAACTATATTCCCTTGAAGTTTGAAGAGGATCCGATCAAAAATACTCAAAAAATAAGGGTTTCGTCGACTCCCCTGATTTGCGACAGTGACCTTGACCTTTGACCTTGACCTTCAAAATTTTATGCACTGAAAGGGACCTCTATAGGCCTCTGATATGCGAAGTTACAAAAATTTCCAATGATAACTGTGCTCTGCAGAGTGATTTATACATGATTACAGACAAAAAAAAAAAAAACATACAAGCTGACTAACATATCTTGCAAAAACTTCGTTTTGGCAAGATAATAATTGGGGTTGTTAACGAAGTAGTATGTAGAACTATTCTTACCCGTGAAGGTTAGTGTCGAGCTGGGGTGGTGCAGCAGATGAAATCAACAACTTTATTGCTCTGATGAAGGGTTAACATCTGAAACGTCTGCTTCTTGAGTCCCACACCAGTTAGCATATCTTGATCAGTGTTCTGTTAATTCCATATATTGATCAATGGTGAAGACATTTGCTTTGTGACGTGTCGCGGACAATACGTCTGGTCCGAACTTCTTCATCCATGCTACAGAGCTGGGGATAACTTCATATTTTTTAAGGTAATTATAAAATATAACACTTTTTTTCAAATAATTTTATCCCCACGGCGAAATATTACACATGAATCGAAAAAATGGACAGAATCCGACACAGCAAAAAAATAAAATAAAATCTCGACGAAGAATATTCAAATGCTCGCGAACTCACGTGACAGATTTGGCAAATCAGAAAAAAACATGACAGAACAAGTCTGAAGACGACGATGGTTCATGAGCGGTATTTGACGATGTAGATTGTTTCAGAAGTCAAGGATGAGACAATGTGATCATTTTTGACCAAGTTATAAAAATAATCAACATGATGTGGTACAGGTGACAGGTTATTAGCTGCAAAATGTCGAAAACCCGGTTTCGTTCAACAACTTTCAAAATTTCACCTTTGCATAATCTTTAAAGGTCACAAAACAATGTTGTGGACATTAAAGTAAGGAAACAGGATACGTGCTATAGCTTAATGGAGTTAATCCGTCGAAGAAGGTCGAAAACCCGGTTTGATTCCCACAACTTTGAAAATTTGACCTTTGTGCCTTTTAAAAGTCAAAGGTCAAGGATTATGACCGTTGGTGCAAAACTTCCTCTGGAACATTCCAGGAACAATATAACGTCATATAGGCTATATGGCATTTCGCACTCCTCGGATTATCCATACTTTGAAATCAGTGTAAAAACAAACTTGAAGGGGGCACCACGGGCAAGGTGATCGAGATAGAGCAAAATGGTTTCAAGACTTTAGGTGGGGAATGACCTCAAGATTATGCATAAAAATATTGTCATCCCAGCTCTCAAAGTTTGGGCGGTCGTATGATTTTGTCAAAATTCGCAATTTTCTAAGTTTTTGACCTTGTCCTTGACCTTGACCTTGGGACGAAAATGAAAAATCGGACAACGACAAGTTTTAGATAATTCGTTTTGCTATTCAAATACCGAAGAACCCATTCCATTCAGTAAATTCCCGAGGAGAAGATAGATTTTTAATCCGACTACCCCCTAAAAATGGATATTTTTTGGACGTGGCTCCGCCCACAATGGGCGTAGCACGCCCTCGTCCAGGAAAACACAACTAGACATTGATATCGAACACATAACCAAGTTTCATCAAGATGGGATCAAAGTCCACGGAGTTATGCTCTGGACAGACAGACACACAGACAAGCCAGTAGGCGAACATGGGTAGTCGACTACCCAATAGAACCTGACGCGATGGGCCCGTTCGATGGAGAATGACCTGAGGATTAAGCACAAGAAAATTCATGATTCTAGCTTCAAGGGTTAATGCTGCAGATTGTTTTTTCATTAAAATACCCCCACATTTAGAGGTTTTTCGGCTGTTGCTAGGTAACGGAGGGGTCCATAGCAACGGTTCTTTCTCACACATAACTAGGACATACCATGAACCTACCATACCAGTTTCATGTATATCTGACTCATAGTCTCGAGATATAACGAACTTCGTTTTTTGTTTTTTTTCGACCAGGGTTCATTGAAAGTCTATCTTCTCCTACAGTTTTCATGGTAGCGGGCTGAATTTTTTTTGTCAAGGAGGCTGAATGTGTTGCCCACAAACGATCATAGTTTGATTTTTGAATTTTGATATTTTTATTTTTTTAGATTTTTTTAAAAATTTCAAAGGCCCGTTGCTAGGCAACCGAGGGGTCCATTGCAACGGTTCTGAAACGCGCACAACTAGGTCATGATATGAACTTACCACCAGAGTTTCATCAAAATCGGCCTACGATTAATGGAGTACTGGCCTGGACAGACAGACAGACATAACGACGGAAAACCTGACAATAAGGGTAGATAGATCGACTACCCAACAGACAGACACGCAGACAGACACACACAGACACACAGACATAACAAATATAGTAGTCACTCTGGCTGGCGCTCATGAACCAATATGACGGTACAACAGAAGCTAATTAGCATGATTGACCAATTACAAGTGACGTTCTATCCAGCATGACCACCGGTGAATGCAATATGGCGGCGCCCATGTCAAGCAACTCGGATAAGAAGACTGCCAAGTTTTCGTCAAAATTATGTGTTATGCACATTGTTTCTTCAAAAAGAGTAATTTTATTACATTCACCAATGACTCCTGGCTTTGATTAGTCAGTTTTGCAACTAATTGGAAGAAGAACGATTGAGAAAAAAAGCAAAGTTGGCGCGGAAACTGCAGCCGATCTCGGTTTAGACATTGACAATACACAATTGTGCAATAACGCTCAACCGACCATTGACCAGAGAGGACCATTACGAGTGTTACAAATGCTTCTGTGATGTAAGTAAATTCAGGAGGACACCACGAGCATCGACAGCGCAGCTGCGAGGAAACAGATATCCTCAGACGAACCTCTGCCGCAAGCTTTAGATGATCATTTGACGTTTCCAATGATCTGGGTTGAGATTTCCGGTTGCATTGAAAAGGCATACGAATTAATATCTCTTAAAGAGGCTGCACGGATGTGGTTTTGCATAACGCAGAAGCAAATGACCCAATATCGGCAAGAGCGTGGCGAGTGCACACCAATAGCTCATCGTCAATACGCCAAGAGCTACGCCAATAGTGCACGCCAATAGTGCACGCCAATAGCTTGGTGCCAATAGCTCGATCGCCAGAGGCCGATAATAGTGAAACGACAACCATGCCACATTGTGCAAGATACGAGCGGCATGTTCTGTGCGACACATTTCTGGATTTAATTAGATCGGCATCCTCTTTTTCCCTCCAAACCCCCCATCTAATTATTATATCCGATCATTACCCTCATATCCTGACACAGATCGGTGTTAGCCCCACGCACACGATAGCAGAATCGGGCGAATGCGAGCGCTGACCGCGTGGGCCATGGCGAATCCACACACACTGTGCGGAACGTGCTCGAAGGCAGACCCTTGCGCCGCTCGTGACACTTTATTATTGTGCAGAGCAGGGCACGAATGGACACATCTTACCGTCTGCATGGGTTTGCCATAACATCTTACATTCTCACCTCTATGACCAGCGAAACTGCGATCGGGCAGAGGCATACTGTACAGCTCGGGGCGTGTGGCGCATCACGGAGCAGGCATTGATCAGCGCTAACCAGAAGCGCCCGGGCAGGCATGCGGGACTGACACAACCCTCGGCCGGTCGTCAGGGCACGGCCTGGGGGTTCTTGCAAGGCAATTCATGATGCAGAGTTCGGTTTGGGCAATTCATATCATGTCGTGAGGTCAGAGCGAGACATTTTCACGGCTTGGGACCACCTTGCCGGAAGTGGAATGTTGCTAGTTCCGGCCGGCCGGGGGGGGGGGGGGCGGCAATCAGAGCGCCCAATTCTGGTGACGATGCATCGCTTCGGGGTGGCCCCCCACCTCGCGCCGCGGGTCCGATAAAGGTCAGAGCGGTGTCGTTCGTTCTCTCTCTTTCCTTATTCGTCTCCCACATGCGCTGTACTTCGTCATCGCCTGGACTCCGCCTTCCTGTCATCATCGCCTGGACTCCACCCTCCTGTCGTCATCGCCTGGACTCTACCCTCCCAATTCAAGTCCCTCCTTCACGCCGACAGTCGCGTCTCGATGCTAGCTGCACGAAGCCCCACAAAGCCCGGTTCTGGGTTTGGAGCATTGGCAGGTCTCCTTGGGGGCTCCCTGCTGACGATCTCAAAGTTAAGAGTCCGGTCGTTATCTGTCCCGTTTTAACTGTTTATTTTCACACCTGCATGTTACTGTGTTCCGAGTTCGGTTTTGTTTCAAAAATCATGCTATTTTGTAAGATTTTGTCGAACTTGTCTTACTGGGTGCTTGAGGCCTATCCTTGAGGCTTGAGGCCTACCCTTTGTTCCCCTCGGTGTATGATCGTGTTTATTTGTTTTTTCTCCCCATTTTCTTCAATTTCTATCCTTTCCCACTTTCTTAACGTCCCCCATCCCTCCAAACTAATCACTCTATTTCTTATCTTAAATAAAAAAAGCCACCTTTCTCCGATTCTTCTTCTTCTTCTTCTTCTTCTTCTTCTTCTTCTTCTTCTTCTTCATCTCCTCTTCTTCTCCCTCCTGTTCTTCTTCCTCAATTTTTTTTCTACAACACTTCCATGACCTAATCTGTTGAAAACTCTCAAACATTAATAATAATAACAAAAACGATCTCTTATAATGCTTCATTTTCCTCTTTCACACGTGTGGTACTCTTCACTGTATCAGAATGCACTACTCTGCTATTTAAACAGACTGCTCTCAATATGAACTTTCCTTCATACCTTTCTGAAAAATCCAACTGTTACAGCATTTCGTCTCTCCATTCTCTGAATTCGCCTTTATTGCATCCCTCGAGAAATGTGTTTAATTGCAGAACTGACCTAAAACTTAAAAAAAAAAAACCCCAGTTTGCTATGAATGTTCACTTTCCATCAACCATTCTTTTTTTTTCCAAATTCAGCGCCAACTCACTCCTCTCACCGCTCACTCTCAAAGCAACCATCCCACTCTTCTCCCTCCAAGCCTCCCTCTCACCTCTCTCAAAAACTCCCCCCTCACCTTTCTCCCACCATTCATCCCCCTCACTCACCCTTCCCAAAGTTGCCCCCCCCTCCCATGCACAAAGCTGCCTGCTTCCACTGCTCTCTCACCTCCATCTCTTCACTCCACCTCCTCAAATCCTCAACTGCCTTCTTCCCCCTCTCTTGTCCCCCCTCTCCCGCAGCACCACAGAGCCTTTTCTCGTCCTCATTTGGCCGCCTCCCCTAGCTCTTCTACAATCCCCCACACTCTTTCGACAACACTCCTTACCTCCCCCCTCGTCCCTTGTCCTACCCTCCCCTCCCCCACCACCCTCTGCACCCAAAGCCTCCTCCCCTACCTCTTCATTAAAAGTATGGACCTCAAATATCTGGGGCCTTCGCTCAAACCTTTCAGATCTTTCCATACAGGTTGCCACTGACAAACCAGACATAATATGCCTAACAGAAACTTTCCTCTCCCCAAGACGTGTCTGACTCCCAAATATCTCTCCCTGGTTACTCCACTCCTCCGGTTTGACAGACCTGACCCTCGCCCTGGTGGAGGAGTTGCTCTCTACATCAAAGACTCCATTCCTCACTCTCCATGCACTGCCCTCACTCCCCCAGGAATACCTCTGGCTACCGCTTCCCCTCCACTCCCACCTCATGTTTATATGTGTACTGTACCGTCCACCTAACAGTGATGAATATTTACACCTCGCTATCTGAAAACATGGACCAACTTCTATCTTCTCATCCAAACTCTCACTTCCTCATATGTGGCGACTTCACTTGTCATCATGCCAGTTGGCTAGGTGTGGGTACCTCTCTCACCTGTCATGGCACCTCAGCAAAAGCTTTCTGCGACTCATTAGGACTGACTCAATCGGTCAACTTCCCTACCCGGATCTCAACCAATGGTACTCCATCTCTTCTGGATCTGATTTTGACAAATTTCCCTGACAATATCTGCTGTTCTTTCTCCGCTCCAATCGGTTCTTCTGACCACGTCCTTGTCAAAGTGGACATCTCTTTGGCTATTATCAGAGAACCACCTCACCAGCGTCGAGTCTGGCATTTCACGCAAGCCGACTGGCAGGGTCTCCAAGCAGCCCTCAAACTTATAGATTGGTCTCCTATTGCTACTTTCTCCAACATCATCTCATCCTGGGAATTCTTTCAAAGAAACTTTCTCTCCCTCATGCACAGATTTATCCCCTCTCGTCTTCAGTTGTCCTACCCTTCCTCCCGCCCTTGGTTCACTGAAGCTTGTGGTGAGGCAGTTGTCCTGAAACAACTTGCCTTTGCCTCATGGAAAGCAAACTCAACTGAGGGCAATCTCAGTTCCTTCCATAAAGCTCGGAACAAGTGTGCATCTACCCTCAGGAGAGCCAGAAAACAACATCTTTCTCATCTCAAGTCTGAACTCTCAAACCTCTCTCCCTCCTCAAAATCCTGGTGGCGTTTAATCAAATCTGTTTCTGGAGTATGTTCCCCCTCCATCCCCTCCATTACCTCAAATGGCAGCACTGCTGATACCGCAAGTGAAAAAGTTGAATGCCTAAACTCCGGTGTTTGCAGCTAAATATTGTGTCCAAAACCCATCACTTTCGCTACCCACCTTACCCAGTCGCACCCAACTGTCTCTGGACTCTGTGTCCTTTTCTCCTGACAAGGTGGAGAGCTTGCTGTCAAACCTCGATTCAGATTCTGCAACCGGTCCAGACGGCATCAGCCCACGTGTCCTCAAAGCCTGCTCTTCTGCTCTCTCTCTCTCTGTTATATTCACCCTCTCATTTGCTCAAGGCCATCTGCCATCTGCTTGAAAATCAGCAAACATCACTGCCCTGCACAAAAATGGTGCAAAAACAGATCCCTGCAACTACAGACCAATCAGCCTTCTCCCAATGATCAGCAAGGTTATGGAATCCATCATCGCTTCAGACATCATATCCTTCCTCTTCTCCAATGGCTTGATTTCTGATCATCAATTTGGTTTCAGACCAGGTCACTCTACCCTGGATATGCTGCTTCTGCTCTCCCAACAATGGATGGAGGTCCTCAATGCCAGACAGGAAATCCGAGCTGTATCCCTGGACTTATCACGTGCTTTTGACACAGTCTGGCATCCTGCCCTGCTCACCAAACTCTCTTCCTATGGTATCCAAGGCCATCTCCACTCATGGCTCGCAGACTTCCTCTCCTGTCGCAGTCAACGTGTCGCCCTGAATGGAGTTCTTTCATCCCCTCTTCCTGTCCAGGCTGGAGTTCCTCAAGGTAGCGTTCTGGGCCCTGTTCTTTTTCTGGTTTTCATCAATGATCTCTCCGACTCTCTGGAAAATCCTCTATATCTCTTTGCTGATGACTCCACCCTCTGCCGTACCATCGGTCATCCCTCAGACTGGCAAGCATCAGATTGTTCGCTCACTACTGATCTGGATAAAATCACAAACTGGTCCAACATGTGGAACATGTCTTTCAATCCGGACAAATCTCACACTCTCACGATGTCTCTTCGAAAGGACCGTTTAGAACCCCCCCCCCCATCCACTTTCTCAACAATCCTCTGGAAGAAGTCCTTTCTTTCAAGCTTCTGGGTCTCACTATCTGCCATGACCTTTCCTGGGAAAGCCACATTTCAAACCTCACCTCCAAAGCCAGTCGCCGACTGGGAATCCTCCGCCGTTCAATGTCCTTCCTCGGCCCACCTGAGATCCTGCCCACTTACAAAGCTTTTCTCTGCAGCCTGATGGAATACTGCTCTCCCCTCTGGGCTGGTGCTCCTGCCTCCCACCTTTCTCGGCTTCACGCTGTAGAAACCAAGGCATTTCGGATCATTGGCATCTCCCGCAATGAGTCTGAGTCTTTGGGCCTCTCACTCATTCACCGCAGGTTGGTCGGTGGTCTTTCTGTCGTCTACTGTCTCCTCTCCAGCCTCGCCCCCTCCCCTGCTCTCTCTGCGATTTGGCCCCACCATATTTCCGCAGGACGCTCAAGGTCCGCCAACAACGCCCTTCTGGTAAAAGTACCAAAATCACGAATCACTGCTCACCTTCACTCTTTCATTCCTCTTTTTTTCCCGCCTTTGGAATAAACTCCCTCACTCTATTCATTCCCATTCTTCCCTCCAGGCCTTCAAAACAGCTGTTCACCACCACCTCTTATCACCCCCCATCCAAATCCTCAATCTTTTCTACCCCCGATAATCCACCCAATCTCACCTCCTTCAAATTCCCTGCTTTCCTTCCTGAAAGACCCTGTAATGTCCATCTTCTATTCCCCATGTTCCCCGTCCCATCCCTCTCCCTTCCACAGTTCTCCTAATGTCTCTGTTCCCCACTGTTTTGTCCTTCCCACTCCCTCCCCTCTTGTCTCATGTCCCCCATGATGTGTGTTGTGTGTTGGCTCTCACAACAGCCTCGACAAGGTATACCAAAAAAAAAGAAACGAGAGACTGTCAGGGATGTATCGCACCACAGAGCAGCCCCCCAAATGTATTGGTGGCGCATTCGGGCAATCAATTGTACAAGGTACTGAAAGACCGTAGCCTCAACTCAACTCAACCAACTGACCTTCTTGCTTCAATAACTTCTCGTCATCGGGTTTTGTGTGTGTGCGTGCGTGTGTGTGCGTGCGTACATTATCCTGGCGCCTGTCCACGTAAGTTAAGATTGCAGAAGATTATTATTATTTTGCGTGAAGTCTGCATTAACCAGAGGCTTGTGTCTGCTTTCGTAAGTTGCTTGTAATATTGCCTCACCTCTCACCATTCTTTCCATCCCTGCATTACACACCCCATAAAACTATTAAATGCACCACATACCTTTCCTCACCTGCTTGTAAATAAATTATTATTGGAAATGTTCCCAGCTCATTCTCTTCTTTTCTTTCATTGATCCAGCATGGTCTGAATCCTACTTTAGCCGGGACTTTATTCCTAACGATCCGTTCCATTCAACCGGTACGTCCTTGGCAGTGTCGCTCGGCTGCATCCGATCCGGCAAAGTGATCCGGTTCGGACAAGGCGTACCGAGGGCGTGTTCCCTGGTAATTAAATAACGTGATTAATTAGGTAACCTGGTTAACTCATAGGTGGGAGGATCCTTGGTCATGCGGTTGAGTTATTGGCGTCCACGGCAGTTAGCAACCCGCCGCGTCACGGAATTATCCATGTGCGACGGCCTACAATTCCGGGGAATCTTGTGGGAGCCGAGATAGCTCTTCCCCCCTGGTGGTCTTCGCACCAGACCCTGGCACGCAACAATATATATATATATATATATATATATATATATATATATATATATATATATATATATATATATATATATATATAATGTACTATGGAAAGGCAACAGTCAACTACCCAGCATAACCCTTGCCAAGAAACTGCTTTAGCGGCACTGACGCTTTGTAAAAGAAGATGGTACATCAGAATATATACAGTGCAGTACTGTGCAAAAGTTTGGGTTATTCCAATGATACTCATACTATCAGGTAAATTCATCAAATTATCATTGATAGGAGTCATGTATGTTTGTTATTGTAAATGAACCACCTTTATAAATGCGCATGAAAAAAACTGCTTCACAAACAAAAATAACTCATTTTATAGCATTAGGCAATACTTTTGTGCCAACCCTTTGCCTTCTTGAGTGCCATCACTCGTTTACATATGCTTCGTGTATTCCAATAAGACTTGTAGGAATATTGTGCCAAATATCCTGGAGTACATTCCACAGTTCTGTAAGGTTAGTTGAGTTTATATCTTGTTTTCTTCTGTTTACAGGTAATCCCATATGGCCTTGATGGGATTCATGTCCAGACTCTGGGGGTGACCATTCTTACATTTGGAACAAACCAGCTGTAACCTTGTTTTCTAAACAATGTTTTATTTTATTGCAAGTGTGTTTTGGATCATGATCTTGTTAGAAAATGAATCCTCTTCCGATTCAACAATTTCCTCGAATAACTGCATGGTGCTCCAGTATCTGCTTGTACTTGTCTTTTGTTGGTGTCCCATTTATTTTAACAAGTTTTTCTGACACCAAAAGTTGAGATAGAACCCCAGACAGTCACAGACTATCCCCCATGTTTAACAGTAGGCTGCAAACATTGTGTGTCATAACGCTCTCCATGTCTTCGACATGCGAACTGGCGTCACTTCGATCCAAAAAGTTCAAATTTCGATTCATCAGATCGGAGTACTCAATTCTGTTGTTCAGTCGCCCGATCTTGGTGGTGACTTATTTTGTGGTCTCGGCAGTGGTTTCTTTGCTGCACCTGCCATGGAGACCTGCTGCAATGAGCTTTCTACACACAGAACTAGAAGAGATGTTAATGCACACAGTGCTCTCATTTCATTTGTCAGCTGCTGACTTGCTTTTCCCCTATCAGGTAAGCTGAGCAACTTCAAGTGCTTGTCTTGTTTGGGGAGATTATTCTGGGTCTTCCTGACCTTTTCTTTTCTTGTACCGATCCAGTTTATTTCGGGCATTGCAAAGTGTACCTCACACCATTTCAGGAGTTCTTCAGCTTTTCTGCTATTTTACTCATAGTGTGACCTTATTCTCGCAGAGGTTGGATCTTTACACGCTGTTCTGTTGAAAGTTGCTTCCTTAGTGCCATTCTGAACCCATTCAGACTTTAAAACAAGGAAAGAAGCTGATGAAAACTAATTTCCCACATTCAGTAATTTTTGGTTCACGAGTCAGTAAGTGACCACTATATTCGTTATGGGTGTGTGTGTGTGTCTGTCTGTCTGCCCCGAGCATAGCTCCATGGGTTTTGATCCGATCTTGATAAAATTAGGGTGCGAGGTTTGTATCATGATCTAGTTGCGTTTTCCGGAGAATGGGCTTGCTGCGCCCATTATGGGCGGAGCCACGCCCAAAAAACATGTGTTTTTAGGGGGTAGCCGATTTCAAGTTACATCTTCTCCGAGGGGGTTTGTCGAATCTGGCAGGGGTTTTGGTATTTGGTTAGCCCAATGGCACCTGCATAGCCCCACAGAGCTCGATTTTTTCATTTTCGTCCCAAGGTCAAGGTCACAAGGTCACAAACTTAGAAAATGTCAAAAAAAATCAATAAATTGGGCATCGAGCTCCTAGGGTTTTCAACTGTTTTGAATGAAAGTTGGTATGCAAAGTAGTGCTTTTTGAGTACTCCAACTTTCATCATTTACATTTTTCCCGATTCCCGCCAGTTTGCCCATGGCGTCCCCTCGAAGGTCAAAAAATAAAAAAGGCGAACCGTGTACATTGCTCGTGAACCATCGCCATCTCCAGAGTTGTTCAACTTTTATTGTGGTTTCTTATAATTTGCAATAATATAACTGGTGTTGATTACTTCAATAATTTATCATTTCCTGAACAAAAATTCACAAAATGTTTTCTGCATATTTTCTTGAAGTGGATACTACTAACACATGATTATATTAGAAGGTCACTCGGTAGAGCGCATACCTCTGCCACGTAATGCTTTATCCACAAGAACATATCGGGCCCAATACATTTTTGAAATCTCATGCTACACAGTACTATATCGTTTTTGGCCCTATCTCTCGATGGTGAAGAATCACTTTGAAAATTAAATAATTCTCATATCCAGATCCGGATTCATATCTTCACCAAAATTGAATCAATTCGTCCTTGCCACACACCTAACCTGTCCACCAAGTTTCGTCAGAATTCGTTCACATCTTTTTGAGATATCCTGCACACAAACAGACAAACAAGAAGACGTCGTGCAGAGTACGATACTTGCAAAATCCATAAAATAAATTTTACCTAAAAAATAATTGGTGCTTGAATTCAACGACCAAATATGCAACTCTTCTTCAAATTTCAAGTCAATTGGATGAAAATTGACAATTTTAGAAAGTCGGCCCTTGTTGGCCTATTGGCCTATGTTGACCTCAAAAATAATTGGTGGTTGAATTCAATGACCTGATTTGAAAATTATCTTCAAATTCCAAGTCAATGGGATGAGAATTGAGGATTTTAGAAATATGACCTTAGTTGTTGACCTTGGACTTATGTTGACCTTTTGGTAAATGTTGACCTCAAATAATTGGCTCGGTGAATTCAGTGACCTGAACTATAAATCCTCTTCAAATTTCAAGTCAATCGGATGAAAATTGAGGAGTTTAGAAATTCCATCTTAGTTGCTGACCTTGGGCCTATGTCGACCTTTTGGTAGATGTTGACCTCATAAATTATTCGCTGGTTGAATTCAGTTATCTAAAATATAAATGCTCTTCAAATTTCAAGTCAATCGGATGAAAATTGAAGATTTTAGAAATACCACCTTAGTTGTTGACCTTGGGCCTATGTTGACCTTTTGACCTCAAAAACAATAGACTTCTTCCTTATGACAAACTCTACCATGTGGTGAAGTTTCGTGAAGATCGGTTTAAAATTGTGACCTGCAGGCGATAAAAGACAGACAGACAGACAGACAGACAGACAGACAGAATAACAAAATCGGCTAACTAATATACTTGAAAAATCTTCGATTTTGCAAGTAATAAACAAACAGAAAGGGGTGAAAACATAACCTCCTTCAGCTTCGGTGGTGGAGGTAATAATATCATATGTATAGCAAAAAATATAACTTTCAAGTTCCCATTTTATTTTATATACTGAAAGGTAATTGTGATATTAAATTGACTTTCACATAAATTTAAATTGTAATCTACCTATATTGTACACTTCTAACTTCTCACAAATGTTAAATAGGAATAGCACTAAAAAAGTGAAAATAACCCAAACTCTCACACACCTGTGTGTGTGTGTGTGTGTGTGTGTGTGTGTGTGTGTGTGTGTGTGTGTGTGTGTGTGTGTGTGTGTGTGTGTGTGTGTGTGTGTGTGTGTGTGTGTGTGTGTGAAAGTTTCCGTTTTTGCATGACGACTATCTCCACATGTAGGTGGGTTTCAGGAGATGGAACGGAGACCTACCCGCTCTCAAGGTATCCACTTCTGTGAGTGTGTGTGTGTGTGTGTGTGTGTGTGTGTGTGTGTGTGTGTGTGTGTGTGTGTGTGTGTGTGTGTGTGTGTGTGTGTGTGTGTGTGTGTGTGTGTGTGTGTGAAAGTTTCCGTTTTTGCATGACGACTATCTCCACATGTAGGTGGGTTTCAGGAGATGGAACGGAGACCTACCCGCTCTCAAGGTATCCACTTCTGTGAGTGTGTGTGTGTGTGTGTGTGTGTGTGTGTGTGTGTGTGTGTGTGTGTGTGTGTGTGTGTGTGTGTGTGTGTACACGAATTGAGTGCGATTATATATTCATTCTGATTTGATATTGCGAAATGCAGTCACCTGTTTCTCTTCTCTCGCTGGAGGATTTCTCAAGAAGAAGCAAAATGGAGCATACACCATGTTAACGATCCCAATTGCCGTCATCGTCCAGAAAAATCCACCAATTCCCAAGCTTTGAACCAAGGCCCCACCCGCCAGAGGCCCTGTAAAATCCACATATACTGTTTGTTAGTTCAAAGGCTGCATTGAGGGAATTATTACCGAATGATGCCATTGAGTAAGAGAGAATTAATTCCAAAACAACATTGACTGACATCAGTGTATTTGCATGTAAAGAGTTTTAATCTCTCTCATAAAGGTGCTTGTAATATCACCGAATGTTAGCTGGATAGCCAAGCCCCGAAGCCTATGTAATTCATAAATGTGTCTGCCAGGTGTTCCTTTTATTGACATTATAGACAGGTCTTTGCCAGGCAAAAACTGCCCTTTTTTCCAGTCAAGGTTTTCTCTGCTGATTTATGTACTTTGGGACATACTCTTTCAAATAAGCTTCTGGGCCACCCTGAATTTTGCCGCAAATCCAATATGGCAGCCAAAATCCAATATGGCTGCCCCAGATATTTCAATGCACAGCAAACTTTTTTCTGATGCATTTTACACCCCATAAATGTATAACCAACAGATAGAAACATGATGACAAACTACACAAATATCATATTGGAATTGTTCTATGACGTCTCCTTGACGTTGAAATGATGTCATAGTCGACCGATCGATATCAGAAATTCAATGTACTGCAAACTTTCTTCTGGTGCATTTTACACCCCATAAATGTATTACCAACAGATAGAAACATGTCACTAAACTACCAGAATAACCCTTTATTTCTATTCTGTGACGTCTCCTTGACGTCGAAATGACGTCATAGCAATGCGATAGCCCCCATAATTTCAAATTTTATCAAACTTTTTATTCTATAACCAATAATATCAAATCACCAGCCTAAGTCACTTTGGATTTACTATTTTCTACTGTATAAAAAGGTTTCAAGTGATTTATGTATTTCCCTCTCTCCATGGTCATATTTCCTCAGCTTCCCTTTCATTTTAGAATCCTTAACATCAGGACAGGCAGGAAAGATTCCAGGATTCCTGAGAAGATTCAGCGAATCCACATTTGACTACAGATAAAGACAATGTCAGCTTTTGAACACGTGTAAACTGTTGCACAATGGCATCTACACCAATTTTGTGTTTAGAGAGTGATGAATTGCATTTGTGTTGTCTGTGTAATGAACGTATCGACGAAGGTTAGCCATCTTCAAAGTTAACTCAGGATGGATTGCAGTCTATTCGAGCACTGGCAGAAAGATGGGTAAACATTGACCAGAGTTTATGTACTCAGGCACCCTATGTTGAATTCCTGTCTACTGCACAGCATCTTTCTAGCGCAGACCAGGATGTCTATGTTCATGAGAACTGCAGAATCACATTTCGAAACAGAATCACCCGAAAGGAAGCCCAGTCCAAAAAACTACTGCTGTCGAGTTCAGGGACAACTGGTTCGCATGAGTCCAATGAAGATGTTGCTAGTCTCCCATATAGGATACGTAGAGGGTCCATTCCAACAAAGAAAATCTGTTTTATCTGCAATATGCAAACAGCAGATGACAACAAACCCTTCAATAGTGGTGGTCTAGGCCGATGTTCTGAGAAAAATGCCGTATCAAAAATCCTGCAAGCTAGGGATGTGAAAATAAATGATAAAACTGACAAGTTGCATGCTGCCACAAAAATAATTGATGTAATTCTTAGTGGTGCATCCTATGACGTTTTTGCAGCAGATGTGTATTATCATAAAACTTGCTATGATAAGTTTACTTACACTTTTGAGCGGAAGCTTCCAGCAGAGGATGGATTAGTTTCAGAGGTCATAGATGGCTTTTTCAAACTGTTCCAACGCATGGTCATCAAGGATCTGAATGCCTATTTTCTGACAGAGTTAATTGATGATATAAAGGAAATGAGTGAAGAATATGATGTAAGGGACCCTCCGATTTCAAAAACCTATACTTTGAAAAAATGCCTGACTGAGATATTTGGAGATGCCATTGACTTTCACTTGCTGGGAAACCGGCTGGTCGTCCACTCTGGTGCCGTCAATCCACTTTCGTACTCTGTGGCTACATTACAAGGAAATGGACTTCGTGAATCTGATCTGACAAAGGCATTTGCTAGGCTAATTCGTCGAAAACTTTCACAGAGGGAGGCTGTAAAATGGCCGTTAGAACCAGACGAACTGTTTACTCTACTTGATAGTCACAGACCACTCCACTGTATTTGCAATGCCATTGCTTGGTCAATCAACCCCAGGAGGTCAACAAACACATTTGGATATGCCACTGCCTCTAGGGTTGAAGCCGAGAAAATTTCGGCCATAGCTGAAAGTTGGGAGAAACTGGTCAATGGTGAGCGTTCTCCAATAGGAGTTGCTATGAGTTTAACCATTCACAGGATAACAGGCAGCAAGGAAGCCACTCAACTCCTAAACCGATGTGGCATCTTGGAGTATCATACACGGATGTTCGTGATATCAATAACATCTGGGCAAAGTTCATCTCGATGGAGCATAAGAGGATGCTTCCTCCAGGTTTTACCGCAGGGCAAAGTGTGCATATAACTTTTGATAACTCTGACGGGAAACAACAGACTCTAACAGGAGCTCAAACCACCCACCATACAACTGGTACAATATTCCAGGCTGTCCGAGCAGATGATACCCCGACCAGTACTGCCTCCAAACAGGAACAGTCCAGTCTAATTGACCAAGAGGAGCCAGACTATGGAACATTCAAAATCCCAAAGAAGAGAACACCCCCTCCGTTGTGGAGCACCCTGAAGCATGTTCTTCAGATAACTGCGGACTTGACTCTGACTTCGAGAGTGAAGACAGCGATATAGACCTTCGTGACTGAGAATTGAAAAGCTTCTGTACTTATAGAACTGTGACTTTTTAAAACAATAACTAAGCATCTGGGATCATTGAGAGGGGATAGAAATACATTTAAATTCGTGTATTTTGTTGGACTAATCCCAAATAGCTTCTCTAACATTGAAATCTAGTATGGCACAGCGAGGAGAGGTCGCTGTACCGAATACGTCATTTTGCTGTCATTGAAAATTTATGGACCAGTGATTAGAATACCACATTTCTATCTGATTTTAATTCATTCAAAATAAAAAGTTTGATAAAATTTGAAATTATGGGGGCTATCGCATTGCTATGACGTCATTTCGATGTCAAGGAGATGTCACAGAATAGAAATAAAGGGTTATTCTGGTAGTTTAGTGACATGTTTCTATCTGTTGGTAATACATTTATGGGGTGTAAAATGCACCAGAAAAAAGTTTGCAGTACATTGAATTTCTGATATCGATCGGTCGACTATGACGTCATTTCAACGTCAAGGAGACGTCATAGAACAATTCCAATATGATATTTGTGTAGTTTGTCGTCATGTTTCTATCTGTTGGTAATACATTTAATTTATGGGGTGTAAAATGCACCAGAAAAAAAGTTTTCTGTGCATTGAAATATCTGGGGCAGCCATATTGGATTTTGGCTGCCATATTGGATTTGCGGCAAAATTCAGGGTGGTCCAGAAGCTTATTTGAAAGAGTATGTTCCAAAGTACATAAATCAGCAGAGAAAACCTTGACTGGAAAAAAGGGCAGTTTTTGCCTGGCAGAGACCTGTCTTTAGCACCATGAACAAAATACAAATTCCTGCCCAAATCAGGTCCAGTCGAACGTTAGGCATGACCAGCTGGTTCATGAATGATATGAGCCAAAAACATTCCATGGCCAACTCCACAACAAGGTGGGAATAATGATGGCCATTAGCCATTAAAGAAGTTGACTTTTTTTCTTCTTGGTAGCAAAGCTCATTGAATAGCAAGGTAGAACTAACAGTGGGACAAACATCAAGAGAATAAATAAACAGGAAAGGATGAGAGTGAGGATGGGAGGAAGCACTGAAGCTAGCAAATACAATAATTCTTAAGTTGGGAAAGGTTAATGGGGGTAACAAAGATCATGGGTCAGAATTGGGAATGACAAGGGATGCTGGTGTTTGAAGTCCTGGAGGGAAGAGTGACGTAGAACAGCTTTTGGAAGGTCATTCCCTAGACGGGACAACTGAGAAATAAAAGCATTGAGGTAGGCAGTCAGCCTGGCTTTTGGAAGTTTAACTAGGAGAGGCTTCCTGGAAGAATAAGTGCATCCTGGAGGTGGTGGAAAGAGAGAAGAGGGAGAAATGTTGGATAATAGATGCTAGAAAACAGAGAGACCACTGACCTGCACGTGATGTGAGAGCAACAGACCTTTTGCTTCATCCTCATAACGGGAAATTCCAATAATTTTGAGAGTTTTAGATTCCACAGAATCCAGAAGAGACATGTAAAGCTTGGGAGCCAGCCCATAGCAAATTGGGACTCATCTGAAAAAATGACAGTTTGCCAAAACTCCAAGGGTCTGGTGACCATCTCGTCAGCCCACTTCTTTCTCCTTTGAATGTTGGCTGGTCTAAGAAGAGGTTTTCTCCTCGCTGCTCTCCCATAGTATCCCAGTTGATGAAGGTACTGCACGGCAGTTCTTCAGCTAACCTGGACCTCCTCTGCACCATCTGCTGCCTTGCAATGGGGAGTTTTCTCAATGGACCGCTTGACAGCTCGAAGACACATTTCTTTGGGCCCAGATCAACCAGAACAGGAAGCTGTGGATTCCTTGCCTTCGCTGGTGAATTGCAAAATCACCCGATTGACTGTAGAAAGTGGAATGCCAAGGTTCTGAGCAATCTGATGCTGGCTGACTCCACCTTCGGCTTGGCCAATAATCCGTCCTCTTTGAAAATCACAAAGGTCATGTGCTCCCCGGGTTCGAGGCATCGTTAATTGTCGGACAAGACCCAGGAACTCGTTTCGGCAAATATATAATTTAATATTAGTACAAATCGGAGTAAAACTTTCTTTACACAGATGAAATTAATAAATTTAAGGTGTCTGTTTACTACTGTCATGTCTCTGTATTATATGCTAGGGGCCTGCCAGACAGCTCGCTGTCTGTGCAGAGCTGAATTTTATATTTAGAAGTGGATTTCCTCTTTGATTAACTTTTGTAATCAATCTTCGTGAATACAGGCACTAATATGAACTATAATCTCATTTAATATCATCCACTGAATATTAATTGAACTCATGTGTTGGCTAAAAGAGAACTGACAGGAAATATAATCATACATGTCTTTTCTATTATTAAACAATGTTTTCTGTTTCTTGCTAATGATTTAACATGTATTTGCAAAAGCAATTAGAAACTATAACTTGGAAGTGCCCTTTCAGTTTCAGTAAACCTTAAATATATCAGTTAAACATATCACTTGTTATTTGATTAAGACTTAAATTAATTTACTTCAATTCAGTTTGTAATCCAAATGAACATGTACTTTGGCTTGTTTGTGAAAATGTCATTGTAATGCTAAAGGCACCAGTAAGACTGCCAAGAAGGAAATGTTTGCTTTACCAAGGCTGGGAAACATGCCAGAGTGGTGACAGAGTCCCAATTTGCTAATCCTGGGGGGCAGTGCCAACTGGAGTGACAGCAAACACAAGTGGCCACGAACTGAAAGGCAAGAGGAGACTGTTTGAAAATCCTCAGGCAGAGTGTTTGCTCTCACTTCAAGTCGGATGCTGCACCTTTCAAACGGGTAACATAGTGGGGCAACTTAGCGAAATATAGCATAACAATTGTGCATTTTGTGAGGAAAGCACCAAATTTAGCACACTAGTAGCCTATCATATTATGAATAGATTTGGATATTGGGCCATCTCAAATTCAGCCGCTGATGGCTGTGGCAGCCATTTTCCACTGCCATCAAAAATTTTGAGATGGCCCAATATCCAAATCTGTTCATAATATGAGAGGCTACTAGTGTGCCAAATTTGGTGCTTTCCTCACAAAATGCACAATTGTTATGCTAAGTTGCCCCACTAACATGCTTGAACAATAGCGGAGGTATACAATGGAGAACCTTTATTGATAGGCTGAAATTAGGGGTTAAAGTCTGCCAAAGAAAACAAGATAGGAGATTGTACATTCAAATGTTTTCATAAGGGGTTAAAGTCCATCGAGGAAAAAAGATAAGTAGTCCTGGTGCACTAAAGGAGGTTTAAGTCCTTAAGTAGGGGAATTAGTGTAAGGAATGTTTGTAGAGTTAATTATTTTGATCTTTCTGTTTGTTTTGTTGTGCTTGCAGGGAGTTTCCTCATTGTGAAACTGTTCGCATTGTTATTGTGTGCTGCTAAGAGGTTATGTCATCGGAAATAATGAGGGTAAACAGGGTAGGACTGGGCAAAACCATCAGAGCCAAACTTAGCCTCCATGTAGGGGGATATGTGAAAGGTATATGTTTGATAAACTTAGACCTGAATCCGTGAGTGACATCGAGAAATAGTGGGAGTGGACAAAGGACAGTAAGTTCAGTTTCCCAAAGGATGGGACTTTTGACAGAGACCATTTGGAGAATTTAAGGAGAAAGCTCGAAGCTAAGGATAAGAGAACTGCTGAGGAAGTGAATTGGAAGACATTTATGGATTGGATGCAAGAGTATAAAGACAGAAACGAGAAATCAAAATTGACAGGCTGAAAAGACAGCCTTGGAAGGACACAATGGACAATAAATGGGGTGACAACTCAAATGCTGTTAAGTATTGGGAAAGGTAAAAGGAAGCAGCAGATCGCTCAAGTAGAATTCAATGAGGACGTAGAAGAGCTGGAAAGATGGCCCACTCCTCGCCAGTATTTTAAACTGCCACCATCACCAAGTCACCAAGTCACCAGGTCATACATACCGACTGTGCCTACACATGAACCTCTACCTCAGCCAAATCGTCCCAGATAGTGTGACAACCATTCTGAAGGAAACGGGACCAATTTTTCAGGACGCACGCCAAGCGGCCTCTCCGACAGAGAAACCAACGGGAGTGATAGGAGGCGTACAGGAGGCCATGGATGAACAAAGTAGTGAAATTTTGGGTGATGACATGTTGACACAATGGAGATGGATGGATCCCTAACCTGGTACAGTTGGTCCAGAGACCAGACTTAGAAAGGCTCAAAATACTGCTGGAAAGATTGAGAAAATGGGTGTTGTAAGCATGAGCCCTTTGCGAGATTACCTCGGTCAGGATGACACGCAAGCTATTTATAAGCCATGGGGGTCAGAATTAGAAACATTAGCGAACGATTTGTCAAACATGCACGAAGACCCGCAGAAATTTAAACAGGAATTGCGACTCATTGTGGAGTGTCATAACCCACCCGATGTGGACATGAATATTTTATTGAGATTAATTGTACCTGAGGGATTGTTGCGACAGCTGAAACATACAGCTCATTGGCCGGAACAAGCACCAATAGACGAGAATGTGCTGAAACAAAGGATTGATGAGCTGATTACAGTGGTAGAAACAGTAGCCCCGGTCAAGATAGATTTGGGAAAGATTCATGCGTGTAGACAAAAGGCGGGGGAAGATCCGTTAGACTATTTGGGCCGATTAAGAAATGTGTTTCGACAGCATTCTGGTTTGCCAGACGAAGAGGACGGAATGCCTTTGTCCCATGCCTTTATCAATGGGTTCACTGCAAACCTACAAACCGAAGTTAAGTGAATATGTGTGTGTTGGGAAACGAAAGCCTTGAAAGACATGTTGCCAGATGTTACCCTACCCATTGTTATTCACTGTCAGAACAGCGAAGTGCCGAGACATCATCAAAGTTGTTGCAATTGCAAGTAAGTACATTGCAAGGCGGGTGTGGTCGAGGGAGATTTGGAAACGATAATGCGTTTGCGGGTTGTGGACGTGGGTACGGATGCTATGTATGACCACGAGGTATGGATAGGGATACATGCTGAGTGTGTGGCCAAGTTGGCCACTGGGCTAGGGAGTGCCCAAATAGAGCAGCTTGGCAGCAACCACTGCAACCACAGAATCAGGGACAGAACTTTAAACTGCAGCCTCAGGAGCAGTGGGTGGTGTCAGCATCCAATTCATTTCAGAAGCACCAATAGGTGGGCCTGGGTGAAGCATCAACTGCATTGCCATTGTTAACTTCTGAACCACATGATGAACCAAAGCTTAAGGCCCGGTCACACCTTGACGTTTTAGCCAACGTATGCCGATTTTTGAATTTTTTTTCTAAAACGCTGGCACACGTTGAATACGTTATGGGTAAGTTTTGATAACATTGAGAGCACGCTGAAAAATACTGCCATACGTCGTTGTACGTTGGCTTTAAACGTTGTACTTTTTGGTTGTCCTCAAATTTTTTTATGCTTGAAATTTCACGACGTATGCCGGCGTATGACTCACACGTTCCGCTACGCTGGCCACAAGTTTGTATGCACGGTCTGCGATCGCTGACAGACGTCAACACATGCTACTTGTAAGTTAATCATAAGTTGAGACACGCCGAGGTAATGTTTAGCGTACCCGAAACTTATTTCTAACCTATGATTAACGTGTTGTTGGCACGTTACGCGATCGTTGCCACACGTCGACAGACGTTACTTTTAAGTTACTCATAGGCTGAAAGACGTCGGTATAATGGATCGTCCTTGCGTCAGCGTCCACGGCCATGGCCAGGACACTTATTTGCAGCATTCTTCAAACTTTTCTTCGGCATGACGAGGATGTTCACACTTCGATGTCTAGCTTGGCTATGATTCCAATTGTCCATCGGCAGCGTCTATTTAAAATAGTCGAGTTTGAGCGTTTTAACATGTTCAGAAGAAACGCTTCAAATTTCCAAACCCCAGCGTCAAAAAACAAAGGCGAGTGACAGCAATTTAAATCGTTCATTGTAAACAATGAAAATAGTTGAGTGGTACCGTTTAAAAGTCGTTGAGTGTAAAAAAAAATCCAATTGTTGAGCGCAAGCGTCTACTTTCAATAGTGGGGTTTGAGCGATTTAGCACGTTCAATAGAAACGATTAAAATTTCCGAGCGCCAGCGTCAAAAAACAAAGGCGAGTGACAGCAATTTAAATCGTTCATTGTAAACAATGAAAATAGCTGAGTCGTACCGTTTAAAAGTCGTTGAGTGTAAAAAAAAAAATCCAATTGTTGAGCGCAAGCGTCTACTTTCAATAGTGGAGATGCAGCCATTTAAATCGTTGAGTTTATCATTTAAATCGTTAAATCGTTAAATGCAAGGACGATCCATCATAACCCACACCCTCCCCCTCACACTCACCTACTACTGCCAACATGAACAAACTACTACTAATACTAATACTGATACTGATACTGTTACTGCTGACATGGACATCGACTCAAAAAGGACTCAAAAACACTGTTGGGTTCCCCTTTTATGAGCAGCATTTTTATATACCAATTCCCAAAACCGCTGGGAACACGTCTTTATATGGCAGTTGTAAGCTAGAAACACGTTCATTTATTTTTTTTGTCGACCGGAAGACGTCATTGGAATACGTCTACATAAGTCGATGTGTGTTGGGACTACGTAAAGAATTGGTTCAAAGCACGTCAAACATAAGTTAGAAATAAGTTTCGCGTAAAAAAGACATTACCGCGACGTGTTTCGACTTATGAGTAGCTTATAAGTAGCCTTTGTGGACGTGTGTAAGCGTCCGCATATCGTGTGTACAACTTATCCCCATCGCATGCGGAACGTGTGTCATACGCCGAGTACGTCATAAAATTTTGAACATGTTTAAAATTTCTTGACGTACTCTACTTACTACGACGTATGATAGCGTACTTTAGCGTTGTACTCACGTATACCAAACTTACTCATACCGTATTTGACATTCCCCAACGTTTTAGACACATTTTTCTTAGGTCGGCATACGTTGGCAAGATCGCCAAGGTGTGACCGCGATGTTGACACTTCCATTTCTACGGCAGTTATGATTCGAATCGTTGTGCGTCAGCCTTTTAATAGGCTACGTCACGACATCGTCGGCGATGCGTGCAACGCGCTATGCCTAAGTTAGACTATCGTTGGGCATCGGTTGTGTATGCCGCCAACAGATTCAGCATTCGTTGGTATAAGTTATCTATAACACAACGAAACGTTCTGTGTTGTTACAAATGCGTTATACATAAGACCAAGTCGTGATGAATACGTCCGAATCTTTAAAAAAAAATCAAAAGTTCAACGTAAGCCAGCGTTTTAGATACATTTTAATACGTTGCCATCGCTGGCTAAAATGTCAAGGTGTGACCGGGCCTTTACTTTGACAATTGAGGGGCAATAAATTCCTTTCCTTGCAGACACGGGGGCGATACAATCAGCAATTAGACAGAGTGACCTCCCGAGCACCCCGCTTTCGCGAAACCAGGTAGATGTTGTAGGAGTATTGGGTGTTACTATAGCAATTCCATTGTCTTAGCAATTATGTGTAGAAATCGGACCTTTGTCCACAACATGCCTTTGCCAACATGCATTTTTAATGGCAGTGGATGCACCATCCAGTCTGTCAGGAAGAGATTTGTTCTACAAACTGAACTGTTTGGTGAAATGCACACCAGATGGAATTTATCTAGATATGCCACACTAATTGCATGTAACTGTCTTGACTTTGTTACAGGAAAGTACAGAGAGTCTTGTATATTGGTGGGCCCTGACAGATGGTGGAGTTTCTAATCATTTACAGGCATGCATAACCAGCTTGAAGAGAGAGGTTCCGGAGGTGCACGACTGGGAAAGTCAACACCACATAGACTTAACCACAGGGAAAACTCGGTTACACTGTATGGCATATTATGATGCAACAGCCAAGGACACCGATAATGCGAAAGAGGTATCTTCCAAATTACACCAAAGTTTTAATATAACATTGGGAACAATGTGGATAGGGTGACAAGGGATTGCCATGGAAGTACGTTTGACACAGGAACAATTTAAATTATGGAACCAATGATCTAATGTTACGCCACATGTTACCTTCGTGGTGGCGCGGGATTACCAGGTGAAGAACATAGGACCTATGATAACCGATTTGGAAATGGTATCAGGAGCAACTATTGGAGGATTTTTTCCAGGGAACAGAACTCTGGCGAATGGGAACTGACGGGTTTTGTTGGAAAAGGAACGGGCAAACAACGTCATCTAGGTTTGAGGCGGTTGACATTCCAAAGACGCCGGGCATAGAAGCATTGCTTGAACCTTTAGATTGGGTCCTGGCGTGTTTGTGGACAACACACCCTCATGACATGGGATGAATTAAGAACATGCAGCCAGTAAAGATCAAGATACAGTGGGGAGAACAAGTATTTGATACACTGCCGATTTTGCAGGTTTTCCCACTTACAAAGCACGTAGAGGTCTGTAATTTTTTATCATCGGTACACTTCAACTGTGGAAGACGGAATCTAAAACAAAAATCCTGAAAATCACATTGTATGATTTTTAAATAATTAATTTGCATTTTATTGCATGAAATAAGTATTTGATACATCAGAAAAACAGAACTTAATATTTGGTACAGAAACCTTTGTTTGCAATTACAGAGATCAGACGTTTCCTGTCATTCTTAACCAGGTTTGCACAGACTGCAGCAGGGATTTTGGCCTACTCCTCCATACAGGTCTTCTCCAGATCCTTCAGGTTTCGGGGCTGTCGCTGGGCAACAAAAACTTTCAGCTCCCTCCAAAGATTTTCTATTGGGTTCAGGTCTGGAGACTGGCTCGGCCACTCCAGGACCTTGAGATGCTTCTTACGGAGCCACTCCTTCGTTGCCCTGGCTGTGTGTTTCGGGTTGTTGTCATGCTGGAAGACCCAGCCATGCCCCATCTTCAATGCTCTTGTTGAGGGAAGGAGGTTGTTGGCCAAGATCTCGTGATACATGGCCCCATCCATCCTCCCCTCAATACGTTGCAGTCGTCCTGTCCCCTTTGCAGAAAAGCATCCCCAAAGAATGATGTTTCCACCTCCATGCTTCACGGTTGGGATGGTGTTCTTGGGGTTGTACTCATCCTTCTTCTTCCTCCAAACACGGCGAGTGGAGTTTAAACCAGAAAGCTCGATTTTGGTCTCGTCAAACCACATGACCTTCTCCCATTCCTCCTCTGGATCATCCAGATGGTCATTGGCAAACTTCAGACGGGCCTGGACATGCGCTGGCTTGAGCAGAGGGACCTTGCGTGCGCTGCAGGATTTTAATCCATGATGGCGTAGTGTGTTACTGATGGTTTCTTTGATACTGTGGTCACAGCTCTCTTCAGGTCATTGACCAGGTCCTGCCGTGTAGTTCTGGGCTGATCCCTCACCTTTCTCATGATCATTGAGGCTCCACGAGGTGAGATCTTGCATGGAGCCCCAGTACAGACCGAGGGAGATTGATTGTTATCTTGAACTTCTTCCATTTTCTAATAATTGTGCCAACAGTTGTTGCCTTCTCACCAAGCTGCTTGCCTATTGTCCTGTAGCCCATCCCAGCCTTGTGCAAGTCTACAATTTTGTCCCTGATGTCCTTAGACAGCTCTCTGGTCTTGCCCATTGTGGAGAGGTTGGAGTCTGATTGATTGAGTGTGGACAGCTGTCTTTTATGCAGATGAGTTCAAACAGGTGCAGTTAATACAGGTAATGAGTGGAGAATGGGAGGGCTTCTTAAAGACAAAACTAACAGGTCTGTGAGAGCCGGAATTCTTACTGGTTGGTAGGTGATCAAATACTTATTTCATGCAATAAAATGCAAATTAATTATTTAAAAATCATACAATGTGATTTTCAGGATTTTTGTTTTAGATTCCGTCTTTCACAGTTGTAGTGTACCTATGATAAAAATTACAGACCTCTACGTGCTTTGTAAATGGGAAAACCTGCAAAATCGGCAGTGTATCAAATACTTGTTCTCCCCACTGTAGATGCGACCAAAATATTGCCTCGCAAACCACAATTTCAATTGCGACTAGAGCAGAAGCAGGAAAAGTCAAAGCATTATTAGAACAAGGAATGATCCTTCCCACTGTCAGCCAATGTAGCATGCCAATCTTACCAGTGCATAAGCCAGGGAAGTTGACATGGTGCTTTGTGCAGAACTTGAGAGCTGTAAACAATCGTGTCAAACCTGCATATCCTGTCGTTCCGAATCCCGTTACGGTTCTTTCCAGTATTCCAAGTAATACCATTTATTATTCAGTTGTCGATTTATGTTCAGCATTGTTCTCTATCCTGAAATACACCCCAAATCTCAGTTCCTTTTTGCGTTCACCTATCAGGGTGGACGATACACTGAGATTGTACTTCCTCAGGGATACATAGAAAGCCTCACCCAGTTTTCGCAAGCATTGAAGGACAACTTAAACGACATAGTTTTTCCAGGGAAATCAGTGCTAATTCAGTTTGTAGATGATTTGTTGATATTCTCGACAACAAAGGAGGCATGCGAACAGGACACTCTGACACTACTAACGGCATAAACAGAGAATGGACACAAAGCCTCAAAGGCCAAATTGCAATTTTGTCAGCAGGAGGTGAAGTATCTGGGACACATCCTAAAGGGAGATACCTGGCTTATTTCCTCAGAGCGTATATCCGCAGTATTGAAACTGCCAAAGCCAACCACCATTAATCAAATGAGATATTTTCTAGGAGCAATGGGCGACTGGAGGCAGTGGATAACTGACGACGCACTCTTATCTTGTTCCCTGTTGGACATAGGATCTCCAAATAGTCATGATCCATTAAATTGGATGCCAGAGGCTGATGTAGCTTTTATGACACTGAAGCAAGCCTTGTCCTCCACCCCTGCATTGGCACTGCCAGATTACAAAAAGCCCTTTTATCTGTATTCACACGAAGTATGGGGGTTTGCACAATCTGTGTTAGCTCAGAAGCATGGGGACAAAATGTGGCCCATTGCGTATTACAGCACTAAATTAGATCCAGTCGCCCAGGGATTCCCACAGTGTTTGAGAGCAGTAGCAGTTGCTTCATATGTGGTGCAGATGACGGGATCTCTTGTCGTGGGTAAACCTCTAATCCTTTTGGTGCTGCATGCTGTCATCGCTGTGCTACTAAAGCTGAAAATGCAGCACTTATCAGCATCATGAGCGACGACGTACGAACTTCCACTGACAACTCCATCTAACGTCACAATTCAGAGATGTCCTCCCTTGAATATTGCTTCTTTGTTACCTACATAGGATGATGGAGAACCTCTAGATTGTGTGGAAGTGATAACTCGCATATGTCTACCCTGCCCTGATTTGAGAGACATGCCAATTCAAAATTCAGAGTTGATTTTGTATGTTGATGGTTCATCTTCTCATGCACTGGATGGTTCTTTGTGGTCACAACAAACTGCATAACCTGTAAATAAAGTAATTCAGAGTGGGAAATTGCCTACCAACTGATCTGTACAGCAAGCTGGGGTGTTTGCTTTAACTTGTGCATGCTGCTTAGCAGAGGGCCAAATTGTAAGGGCAGAGGGTCACTGATTTGCGCTTTGCATTTGGCATTGTGCACAAATTTGGTGCCTTGTGGCATGAACGAGGATTTCTAACATCCACTGGTGTTCCAGTAAAGAATGGTCAGTTGATTGCTAACTTGTTGCAGGCAATTCCTTTTCCCTCCCAAATTGCAGTTATCAAGTGTGATGCCCACACTGGTGGTTCTGATGATGTTTCTCAGGAAAATGCTAAAGCAGATAAAGCTGCTGAAGCCACAGCCATTTCCCAAAATGCCCAATTGATATCGCAATGTGTTTTACCACCAGCCACAATTACGCCTTCTCTTGATGATGTTGCTGCTTTACAAGCAGCTGTTAGTACAGCGGAAAGAGATTTATGGATAATATCTGGATGCAAATTTGATGATATGTCTAAGCTATGGAGATCACATGATAATCGCGTTGTGGCTCCAAAAGCTCTGTTACCATGGCTTGCTTGCCGAGCACACGGTGCCGGCCATACAAGCAAGGAGGGATGTGTTCTTCCATTGGGAAGCAATGGTATGCCCCAAGCTTTAGTCCAATTGCAGAACAATATTGTAGGATGTGCCAAATTTGTCCAGAACATAATCCTGGAAAGGGGGCCTCAGATGGCTCCAGCGGTACACCCTCCACCCATGGGTCCTTTTATGCATATCCAAATTGATTTTGTGCAAATGCCAAAATGTTGTGGATACGCATACATTTTCGTAGTGGTAGATGTGTTATATAAATGGGTTGAAGCGTATCCTTGTAGGAAAGTGGATGCTACTACTGTTGTCAAGCTTTTGATAAATGATTTCGTCTGTGGATTTGGGATACCCTGTAAACTTTCTAGCAATCAGGGAACTCATTTTATAGCCGAAGTGGTGAAAGAATTGTGTAGGGCTTTGCAAATCAAGTAGCATTTCCATTTCACTCATCACCCACAGTCAGCAAGGGCAGTGGAGAGGCAGAACGGGTTCCAAAAGAATAAACTGGCCAAGATTTGTGAACAAACAGGGCTAAAGTGGCCTGGTGCACTGTCAATAGCTCTAATGACAATGAGATCGAACTCAAATCAAAAAAATTGGCTTATCTCCGCATGAAATTACAATGGGAAGACCAATGAGGTTGCCATACTCAGCTCCATGAACTGTAAAAGAAATACACCTACATCAGATGGATGAGACAATGCTTACCTTTTGTATTGCCTTAAACCGTGCTGTCAGGGGCTTCTATTTGCAGGTGAAGGAAGCACTACCGGAGCCAGCTACCACTGACTGCCACAGCTTCGAACCTGGTGACTTTTTCTAAATAAAGACTCATAAAAAAGAACGCTCCACAGCCAAGGTGGTCTGGGCCCTTTCAAGTCCTGCTGACGACCCTTAGTGCTGTAAAATGCCAAGGCCGAGCAAAGTGGATCCACTCCTCCCACTGCAAAAGAGGTCGTAGCATGGGGAATCCTGAGAAGGACTCCTAAATTGCCGCCCTGTGCCTACTATGATAGCCTTTCTTGTTATATGCTTAAGTACACCATTTGTTTTAAATTGTATGGTAGAGATAGGGGTATTTCCATGGTCGATAGGGCCGACAAGTAATACTCATGACAATGTTTGCTTATATATTCATCAGGAAAGTGATTTTCGCACACCTGCTTACCTAACTAGTCGCAACACATAGACACAAAAGAGGCTTAACCAGTGAAGTAGAGCTACATAAGAGCACAACAAAGTATAAAAGCACACTCACATCCGGATGGGATACATGGGATTAACACTTTCCTGGCTATTTCTCTAAGATGTGCTAAGTCTTTAAATAAAACTAGCTGTTCGGTTTGCACTCTCATAACTCATTCAATGCAGAGTGGAATACCACTACTAGCAATACCCTTTAAATGGCAAGAGTGGTGTGGGTATTTTATAAGATGGATGCAAAAAGAAAATCAAGTTAACGAATTAGAGAAAGAATGGCTAGAACAAATAGCAGTTATGGAAACAATGAATGGGACCAGAAAGTATATCCAGCTGCAAATTTTTAGTAATTGGTACTGGCCTAACTTCAATTTAAGTAAAATGCCTCCATATTTTGTGGTAAGACAAACAAAAGAAAAACCAGACCTATGTCTAGTGCAGAAATCATCGGAGAAAAGAATGTTAGGTAAATCTGAATGTAAGAGTTATATTATTGAAAATCGCACAATGAGACCACAAGCAGCATTGAATTACACCTATTTTATTTGTGGAAATCAAGCCTATCCACGGCTCCCAGTTAATTGGACGGGATCATGTTATTTGGGTGACGTGGTGCAATATGTACATCAACTTTCCCATTCCCCATTTCAGCATCTGAAATGAAATTAACGGGGTTTCTCTTCAACTGACTTGGCCTTTCTGGCCATCAATCCTCAATACGGGGTTGCTAAGACAGCTGTAGAACTTATACAAATGATAGCTGCTTTGGAATTACTTGCCAATGAAAGCACTGATAGTTTGTTGGATATTAATGTAGAAATTATTGCAATGTGAACTGTAGCTATCCAAAATCGAATTGCTTTAGATTTAGTACTTGCAGAGCAGGGGGGAACTTGTGCAGTTATTGGGTATGAATGTTGTACTTATATCCCACATAAATCAGAACACAATGCAAGTTTATCAGAAAAGATTAAAGAGGAAGGAGCTAAGTTCCATAATGATTATACAGATGATGGAATATTTTCTTAGCTTAAAGGGATTTTTGGAGGATGAGGAACAAAATTGTTGCAATGGATTTTTATGGGATTAATACTACTTGTTATTATCACAGTAGAGCCTGGTGTTGGCTTAATGGTTAGGGTGGTGGATTTGGGATCCTAGGGTCCTGAGTTCAAATCCTGCTCAGCCATTGAATTAATACCAGGTGAGGTTGACTCAGCCTGTCATCCTTCCGAGGTTGGCAAAATGAGTACCAGCTTGTTGGGATGTCCTGGTGTGTGCCCTGGTTTAGAATAGGTGCACTGTATCCCTGCATGTTGTAAGAGGTGAATAAAGGGTTGGTGGCAGAAAGGGCAGCTGGCCATTAATAAAAAAGATTGTCGTGGGACTGGCAAGGCTAACCCCTGCTCGAGCACGGAAGAAATGGCCTTTGTTTGTGTGTGTGTGTGTGTGTGTGTGTGTGTGTGTGTGTGTGTGTGTGTGTGTGTGTGTGTGTGTGTGTGTGTGTGTGTGTGTGTGTGTGTGTGTGTGTGTGTGTGCGTGCGTGCGTGCGTGCGTGCGTGCGTGCGTGCGTGCGTGCCTGTGTTATCCTAGTACTCTTCAAATGTGCCACTACAACACTGCCATCATTGATTACCTCATGCTTAAAGAGGAAAGCTACATCTGTAATGGTTCCTCAACAAACACCTCTTTATTAGGATCCTGATCTTGAAGAGGAGTTTCATGACTTATGCAAAATTGTGATTGAGAATCCATAGGTTGATGTCATGAGTATATCCTTTCACTCTGGACAAATGTTATACTTGATGCACTTATCAGCCTTCTTCCCTGAACTCTACACCCAGGTGTGTTGGAAATGGCTTGATCGCTCATGCTGGGTGGATCTCCACTGCAAAGGCCTAAGGACCAACTTCTACTCTTACTATGGTGGTCTAAAGCAGGCCCAGCCATGCAACCACCTGGAACCCCCTGGTCTGCTGGAGAGGGATGGCGACATGAAGGGCAAGGTACTACGAATTGCGCTTGGAGATAGATGCCTAGGAAACAGGGATGCTCACGAGGGGGCTATGCATTTTTAATTGATTACAAATTGATTTTGTTTTGTCCTTTGAAGGACAACAGGTGGGAGTGGAGAAGTGGATTTCTTCTTTGAGTAACTTTTGTAATCAATCTATATATTAATACTGAAGGGCCAATTTTGTGCTCCTCCTAGTGGTCGCGTCACGTTTTTCTCGGTACCGTGACCTGGACTGAAAGAAACTTCGTACCTGTAAGAGTGCATCGCACATAGTGGCAATAGTCAACTTTCAAATCTGAAGCAGAATAAACACTTTTCGTTTTACATTCATTTACATGGCGACGTGTGACGTCACCGCTGAGAGGCGTCAGGACGTCATGACATCATCGGTCATTCGCTGACGCCATTACGTCCGTCGTCAGAAAATGACTGCTGAGAGGTGTAATTACTAATTCCACTCCTCGAAAATAGCGTCTGCAATGTAAAATCCTCTTCTGCACATGGTGACTACCTCAAAATGTGAATTTGACACAAAAATGTAACAAGAAACATTGTACAGTAGACACCGCTTTATAAATCCATCATGGGACCATGCCGTTTGGATTTATTAACCGGCTGGATTTATTAAGCGGAGAACCTATTTTCAGCCACCTACTGGATAGATAAGACAAAAAAGCGAATGTCGTTAAACACTGCTTTTTGCTACAAAAACGTTGATTTATCAAACGGTGACAAGGGGGTTGTTCAAAGGAATCTCTCCAAGGTCGCTTGCTTGGGAGGGAAGGTTTTGCGCAAATGTTCCTTTATTGAATCCGTCACGTGGCGGAAATCGGGATGGGCAAAACCTGAGAGCTGCAGTCCCCTGTCCAATTTGGCGAGTGCCGTCCGCATCTCTGCTGCTGTTGGCATTGGCTCGGGTTCATCGTCGCTTTCTTCTCTTGGCTATTGGGATTCGGGGTCGGAGGGATTCGAGCGGCGGCGGGATTCGAAGTCCATCACCAGTTGCTGTTGTTGTTGGGTTTTTTTTTCACTCTGCAGCAGCGCATACATCAAGCTTAGGTTGAGACCGCGCACGTGCCAAGCAGGTGGATTTATTAAACGGCGGATTTCTCGATGTAAAATTCCGTTCCAACTCATTTTTGGTCACAATCAGCGGCTGTATTTTATAACCGTGGATTTATAAAGCGGCGTCTACTGTATCTTCTATCTTCTATCTATCTATCTATCTATCTTCTATATATTAATACTGAAGGACCAATTTTGTGCTCCTCCTCGTGGTCGCGTCACATTTTTCTCGGTACTGTGACCTGGACTGAAAGAAACTTCGTACCTGTAAGAGTGCATCGCACATAGTGGCAATAGTCAACTTTCAACTCTGAAGCAGAATAAACACTTTTCATTGAGATGGGGTTGAGGAGTGAAGAGGCGGGGGGCAAGGTAAGCAAATTTTTGGGTGGAGGTAAGCAAATTGAAAGCGGGAGACAGGGGAAATGGGGCGGGGGCTGGGTTGAATGAGGCGGAGTTGAGTGTGAGGGGGTGGACAGGTGGGTGGGGGCCCGGGGCAAGTGGGGCGGGGAATCAAAAGACGGGGGGGGTGGGGAGTGAAGAGGCAGGGCTAGGGTAATTAAATTTTTGGGCGGGGGTAAGCAAATTGAATGGGGCAGGGGTGGGGGGAATGGGGCAGTGGCGAGGGGAATGGGGCAGGGGCTGGGGATGAGTAGGCGGGAGCAAGCACCCCTGTCCAGTCCATGTCCCTCAAGTGTGTGTGAGCTGGTGAGGGTGGTTGAATGAACGGAATCCGTCTGTGACGGGGTTTCAGCTCGTCTTAATGAATACAGGTACTAATAAGAACTACAA
>NC_140972.1:55099223-55184223 GCF_056783735.1 Eptatretus burgeri | reverse complement strand
TATATATATATATATATATATATATATATATATATATATATATATATATATATAAACACACACACACACACACACACACACACACACACACACACACACACACACACACACACACACACACACACATACATACATACATACATACATACATATATATATATATACGAAAAGCACTGTCCATCCGTCAATCAGTCAGTCCGTGAAACCGTGTGACTCTGCCTGTTAATCACATCGTGTTTGAACATTGGTTGCAGACTTCACGAGCATCTATAAATTACACACAATTGCTATGTTCCTTTTATAGTGAAGCTGTATGACAATATGTCTTAATTACAGACTGTTTGAACGTCTGTTGCAGACTGCATGTATGTCTATTAATTATGTACTATTGGAATGTTCCTTTCACCTTGAAGCCGCGTGACTGTGTGTCTGTTAATTACGTACTGTTTGAATATCAGTTGCACCCTCACTTCACACACGTACGCCTATTAATTACGTAATGTTGGAATATACCTTTCGATGCTTTCGACTGCTGAGACTCCTTTGACCAGTGAAGACCCTTTAAGACCTCGAGAATCCAAAAGTCCCTGAGGACCCCAAAAGATCCTGATGATGCAGATGGCCCAAAACTCCCCGAGGCCTTTACACCTCTTTAAGCCTTTTTTAAAATTGAATTACAAACTTAAAGATTGTGTAAAACAGACCAAAAAGACTGAGGATCCAAAAGATCCCGATGACACAGATGACCCAAAAGTCCCTGAGGCCTTTACACCTCTTTAAGCCTTTATTTAAAATGAATTAGACACTTAAAGATTGTGTCAAACAAATTGCCTTCATAATACAACCAAGAACCACGCACTATATTGATACATTGCATTCGAGGGTGTGGCATGTGTTTTGGGGTTATGGCAAGAGGCTGCCATAATGGCTATGTGTAAACATCTCCATTAACTCGTCTTTGTCATCACCATCATCAACATCGCCATTGCATTATTGGATCAAGTTTATCATCATTATTATTAAAGGTAAGTTTCATGAACTTAATAACTCAAGAAAATAATACTAAAACACTGTGCGGGGTATTGTGTTCTTTTAACTCTCTTGTCCTCCATATGGCTATCAATATTTGCCAGCTGTTGCATGGCCATCCACCGCCTGCTCCCATGGCTTCACGTGACCCTGATCAGGAGGCTGAAATTGCGAAATACATCTTGCCTAAGGGTGGCCCACTGGTTAACAAATGCAAAGGCCACCAACCTCCTTTAAGGATTGTCTTTATCCCATTATACCCTTAGCCTTTGGCTTCAAAGCCTGAACCACAAGGCAGCAGTGGATTTGGATTCAGTTTCGTTCTCCTAGATGAGCTGCCTACTAAGACTAACAAGCCCCATATGCCTGAAGCAACTGGCTTTAAGGTGCCACTGCTTCGCCTTTCATCCCTACATCTGTTAGTGAGACCAACCCCAGCATGAGAAGGCCGATGCGAGGATATTCTTCACCATATCCTTCGCCAAATATTTTTAGCCATTTAACGTTGAATCGTTTTTCGACCAAAATAAATAGTTTGCCTTGTGGATACTGAGGATGTTCGGCCAACAACAGGTAGTCTTCGGGATCGGTCCAACATTGGCTTTATCATTGGCCAAACAAAATGAACACTGTCTTTGGGCTTACATTGGTCCAAATTAGCTGTAGGCTGTGTTGCCCCGTTGGAGCAATGCTTACATCTAGAATATTGATTCCAAAAGGGTTAAATCACATCCTTACCAACTGCAAACCCGAAGGAAAAGGCGACATCAGCAATGGCGTAAACTCCGCCATAAACAGAGACGTGTCGTAGATCCACCAGATGGCCCATTAAAGGCACCATGGAGCAGTCAATCATGCCTGTGAAAAACGAGACAACTTTCCACTCAAACTTACCAAACCCACTCAGGATTTGGGATTTCAATGGAGGGGTTTCAGACTCTAACCGGCAGTGATAGGATGAATGTTACACCATCTGTGTGACAGGAAGATGATCGACAATCATGCATGAAAAACTGGCATACCCGACCATTTTCAAATCTTTTCATTATTCACTAAATGATAACCATCATTAAAAAAAAAACCAATAATGTTGAGATGAACAAAGGAAATTAAATGATTTATGAGTCCAGGGTTGATTAGTCACCCTGTGTTGCCATGAACAATTTTACTACCATTCTCATTTGTTGTTTAATCTCGTCGGAGAGTGGAGCAAGGGTGGTGGAGAGTTCTTGAAAGTGTTTTTATCTCGTGGTGCATATTTCATTTCAGATCTCCCATAACTTATCAATGTGTACCCTTCCATAATGATGTTCCTCAAGAATTTTGCCACACCAACCTGGCATGAAATACAACAGATGATTAAATACCACCCGTATGATTTATAAACGTATGAGTTAAAATGGTGTTTTGTAGATGTAAGTTTATAAAAGTCTCCCCGTCATCATCAAGGCATGATATTCGTTAAAACCTCTGCAAGCAATCAAACCGAGAAGTGAGCATGCGATGACCCGAGCTGCCCCTGCAACTCAAGGGGAATGTTCTAAAAATGACACAGGAACCCGGGTAGGTGATGATATAATGATGTAAAAAATATAAAAAAAAAAGACACAAGAAGGTGATATAATGATATGATGTGATCGATGACTTTCTCAAAGACAAAATTCCGCCGGTGTGAAATTCTTGTAACAAAGCACTTTAAGTAAAGTTTACTTACCCAGTGATATTCCAATGATAAATGTAGAGGGAATCATTGTGTATAGATTTGTAGCATAAGGAATCTGCAATCCATAAAAATTGTGTTTAAAATTAACTGAATGGACACATAACAAACAACTTTATTGAAGATAAGAAACTTATTCAATACTATCCTCTTAGATCGTTGGGTAATCACATTGAATTGGGAGGGTTTTGGAGTCGGTGGCCACATTATACCGGGAGGAAATGATCGAGTCTTTATTAAAGGCTGGATCATTTTAGTTCTCATACGAGCCTCGACAGTGTATACAAAATAAAAAAAAATTTAAAAGGCACAATAGGATTGTTAACCTCTGAGCAAGTGTAAGCAGCAGATGGGGCATACGGCTTAACATCCCCTCTGAAAGGATGGCATTCTCAATGATTCAATGCCCTGTCTCAAAAGTACGAGGACAATAGTTTATAGTCTGATCCTATTCCTCAAGGAAGGAAACGAAGACTTAAAAACTCATTGATGGATTTGTTTCCTATGACCTATCACGTCACTCTTCAATCATGTAGAGTTCTATAACAAAAAGTGGGATTTCATTAACTTTTGACCTTGTGTTTGGCGAAGTATTTATAGTAACTTACAGTTCTTGGTGATCAGGTTAACCTTGTCAAAAGCCCTTTCCCATGAACCCTCTCCAAGGCCACCTAGTTCGAGGTTTATCGTTTTTCCTTTCACTTCTGTGAGTGAAAGTTTGTGGTTGTATCCATCTTCTTCCAATTTTTCCCTTGTTTCCTCCCCCAGACCACATTTTCCCCATTACGAATTTCTCCTAGTCTCCATGTATTTTGTTCCTCATTCCGACCGTTGCGCATGGTGTCTCCCACTCCACCCCTCTTTTTACTGTTCCTTGTGTTCTGTTTCATCCTGATCCATTACGTGTGTGTTTTAGCTCCTCTATAAGCTTCGACTCCGCATACAAAAAAGAAGTTTAAAAAAATGGTGAAAGGGCGTACAACTTACAGAGATGCATGCTGCTCCACACAAAATCAAGCCAGTCATTGAACAAAGCCATCTGAAATGAGGAGATGAGAATTAGTCTTGAGTTTAGAGGTGTGTTCAACCATATGAATATACTTCGACTTAGTATGATCATGTATTAACCAACAAGCAATATCAAATCATTGTTCTCTCTTCCTGCTGAACAACATGAGTGCTGCAGTGATGTGTTCCCATGTTGAGGTCTTTATAGTATGAGGAGCATTCAAAGGGTGCTCGAAACATCATATTCACTTAATAGGCCAATAAAAGCTAACATTTATATTTTTCAATATACAGTATAAGGAAAAATAGGAAGGAATGTTTTCTCAATTAAGTAACAAATACTTTTGAAAATAAACCTGATGGATTCACAGTTCATAAATCTCTGAGTCATGTGTATGGAAACCATGTCAATTGAGAAGAGAAAACCGAACATGAAAGTGGATGTGCAACATGCAATGTTACAATAATTATTCCCACCTGAACCGAACAATGAAGCTGAGTCTTTGGATCTCACTTTCTCACCGGAGGCAGGTCGGTGATCTTTCTGTCTTCCACCATCTCCTCTCCAGCCTTGGCCCCCCTGCTCTGTCTGTGCTCTGTCCCCCATATATTTCCTCAGGGCACTCAAGGTCCACCAAAAAACCCCTGCTGGTGAAACTGCCAAAATCAAGAATCACTGCTCACCTTCACTCTTTCATTCCTTTTTTCCCCCACACTGTTTAATCCCACTCTTCCCTCCAGGTCTTCAAAACAGCTGTTCACCACCATCTCATATCTTCCCCCATCCAAAATCTTGATCTTTTCTATCCCTGTTAATCCATCCCAAACCCACCTCCTTCAAATTCCCTGTTTTCCTTCCTCTGAAAGTCCCTGCAGTACCATCTTGTTTACCCCGTGTACCCCGCGCAATTGCTGTCCCTTCCACAGATATCCTCTTGTCTTTGTTCTCCACTTTTTTGTGCTTCCCTCTCCCACCCCTCACCTCTACTGCCTTGTTATATGTTTCTGTGTATACGCTCTTACACGAGCCTCGACTTGGTTGACCCCCCCAAAAAAAATCTCAGCAAATTCACATGTAAATCACATCTCACACAGAAGCTGCATGCTTGTCTGCACACGAACCAAGTCAGTACCATCTGGCCACCCAAGAGGTCTAAATCCATTTAGGAATGGCGAGGTATCATTAAAATCTAAACGAGCATCCTTACGCATGGGAGGAAGAGGAAGTAGAACTTGGAGTTCGTGTTGACTAAAGTGCAGCTGTAAAACACACAAACAAACGTCTTCCCTCTCAGGGATAGATTGGATAGTTTGGGGTAATATGGGCCTTTCGAAATGACGTACGACTGAAAACGAGGCCTTTCAAACATGTGCTGTGTGTGCCTTTTCAGTGATTCACTTCCCCTATCCGGCACACTGCCTGCCGTTGCTCGGGTGAAATATGCAAGTCAAATAGTCTTTTTGACATAATCTTCAGCATTTAAAAGAAAGAGTGGCAATTTCAAGATGGTTAACCATAATTGTTTTCCTGGATGCAAATGGGACTCATGAAAATATAGGAATATGAGAACGGCACTTGGTAGAGCACTTCCCTCTGCCAGGCTGGTCAGTTTACGTTTTGGATCCCACTGATAGGCCGCATCTGCATCAGGACCTTAACCAAAATATAATCGGCTTATTCTTGTCACCGAACCAACTCGCCACCAAGTTCCGTCCAAATCCATCCACAACTTTTTGAAATATCGGGCTATATATCATTTTTGGTCCAATCTCTCAATAGCGAAGAATCCTTAAAAAATGTAAAAACTCTCGTATCTGGATCCGAATCTTCGGGAAAATCTAAACATTTCGTCCTTGTCACACACCCAACTTGTCCACCAAGTTTTGTCAGAATCCGTCCATAACTTTTTGAGATATCCCGCTCACAGACAGACAAACAGAAAGGGGTGAAAACACAACCTGGTGTTTAGTGGTGGAGGTAAAGAGAAATATCCGTGGATGCGAGGTGTTGAGTTTCTACTATTTCCTGTTAATACAAGTGAGTGGTGACACACACAAACACACTTATTTAAGAAGATGGCTGAATTGCGTCAATCAGACAGTTGTGGGTTTTGCAAGGTAGAAACAGAAAGCACCATCACCTTCTCTCTTGATGTTTAAAAAAACCTCTCATGTCAGAACACCTTTGCACACATTACAACAAGGTGTGCAGAGTAATCGACTGGAATGTCTGAAAAAATATATATCCCTGTCTCAGAAAGACCATGGAAGCATGAACCAAAAGCAATCAATGAAAAAGAGGACATATTCATGCACTACCTATCCATCCCATCAAGTTTGGACAGAGAAATAAAAAGTTTTGTGAGCGGATGTCATACTCCGATACAAAAAAAGGACCACATTCCTAAGAGGTGTCAGGACCCAGCCAGCGACTTTGGTCTGAATAACGCAAAAATTAGGAAAACGACCAAGTACGAGGATCTGAAAAATGAACTCAAGAGAATTTGGAAGTTGAATAGCATCATCATTGTACCAGTGATAGTTGGAGCAATGGGAATGATGAAGAAGAGCTTTATGGAGATCTTAAGAACCAACCTGGTGAACATTACTACAAATGAACTAGAGTTGGATCAAGGGTTCGGTGACGATCCTGAAAAGAGCCCTCGGATGAAAACTTCACAGCTTGGTCCATGAATCGTAATCTTTTCTGAAAACGGGGGTGGATGCTTCGGGACCTGGGAGGGCTCCATTGCATCTTCTGAGACCCGTGTAAGGAGATGGCAAAAACAGACACACACACACACACACACACACGCACGCACACACGATGGCGAAAGGGGGAGGAAGCACTCTTTGCCACCTCCCTCTCACTTGGGAAGGAAAGGACTGAGGTCCGTGCCGAATACAACAGTTTTGAAGGCAGCAAAGACCCGGCAGAAAACAGCAGCTTCAGTGGGAATAAGGACTGTGCACGCGGTACCCGGTATTACGCTTACGCCGTTCGACATGCATTTGCGACGTGGCTTGGCAGGAATTGTCGACCCCATCCTGCTGAGAATTAGGGCCCAAGCTCGAATGACTCCCTCTTGCTGAATTACCCTGCTGAGGATGAGAGAGACCGAGTTTCAGTGGGATCGAGGACCACGCTGAATACAATGACTTCAATTGGAGTGAGAACCGAGCAGTGGGCAGCAGCTTTGGTGAACCCGAGGGCCACACATGTGGCACCCGGAGTCACGCAGATCGACATGTGTTTGGGATGCGACCTGGCCGCGTGGCTTGTTTGGTTTTGCCAACTCAATCCTGCCAAGGAAGGATGAGATCGAGAAGGAAGAGACCGAGACCGAACTACGATGAGACCGTGTATGGAGATGATGACCAGTGGCAGCGGGGCACCATATCTGAGCAGGCATGGGTGTCCCCGGGTGGGATCGGTCGTACCCCATAGGTCACACGGGAGGTCATGCAGATCGACATCGTTACTACTTCGGGGTTGGAGGGGGAATGGAGCACGGATACAGAGACGACTTGGTCCATGAGTCGTCATTCCTTGCTGGGATGAAGATGGATGCTTCGGGACCAGAGAAGGCTCCGTTCAGTCTTAGAGACTTTGAGACACATGTACACACGTACACACACATACACACAATGGAAAAAAGTTCCTGTAAACCATAAGAAATTACACAAAATAATATTGACATGTTCCCAAGCAATATAATGGTCAGGCAACATGTGCCTTGACACGTTCCCCAGTTTACCTGTGACTATTCGGAATTTGCACGTGTGTACTTTGCACTGCATGCACAAATTGCCATGCACGCATACTGAGTAAAGTGACTACACGTGGTACTGAGCAAATCACAATGCAGCACCATTTGGCGAACCAAACTATCACAACAGTTCGGTTTGGTTGGTATCTCCATATATGGGTTCCAGAAAGAGAAATGGAGCCCTCCCAGGTCTGTGTGTGTGTGTGTGTGTGTGTGTGTGTGTGTGTGTGTGTGTGTGTGTGTGTGTGTGTGTGTGTGTGTGTGTGTGTGTGTGTGTGTGTGTGTGTGTGTGTGTGTGTGTGTGTACATGTGGGGTTTCAGAATGTAGAATGGAGTCCTCCCAGTGTGGGTTCAAAGTATCCATCTTCATTTCAGTACGGGGTCACGATTCATGGACCAAGCTGTGAAGTTTTCTGTTCTCAAAGTTTTGTGCCGAGGGCTCTCTTCAGGATCGTTACTGAGCCCAGGACGGCTTCCAACGGTAGTTTGTTTGTAGGGATATTCCCAGGGATGGTTTATCATATCTCTGTGAGGTTCTTCTTCATCATTCCCATGAGGTTCTTCATCATCAGTGGTACAACATTGGCATTCTTCAGCTTTCAGGATCTTTTCCTGTCATGCTTGAGGTCTTGGTATTAGGTTATTTTCTTGATTTCTGCATCGGTCGTCCAAAATCACTGGAATTAACACTTCAATTAGCAATGTCTCCTCATTTTTTTGGTACCTAAGTATGATATCTGATCTCAATGCTTTGTTTTCGATGATCACGCTCAATGGGCTCATAAAGTCGTACTTGAGGGGTACTTCAATGTTTACAGTGATTGCTTTGGGCTCATTTTCCCATAAATTTTCTGGAACTGGAATATCAAAGTTTTTGCAGATGTGCCAGTGGATTACTTTACAAACTCTGTTGTGTCATTGTGTGTACATATGTTCTGGCATGTTTTTTTTTGTTTTTTTTTTCGTGTTCGGTCATTAAGCGTCACGTTTTATTCTCCTTGCTAACCCCACCTCGACCCCTCACCTGTCTTTTTTTTCCCTACCTCCCCCCACCAACCCTTCTCTCTCACTCTGTCCCCTCCTCACTTCCCCCTCCTAATAAAATGCAGCACTCTCCTCCCACACGTCTGTCTCTGTCTCTGTCTCTGTCTCTGTCTCTGTCTCTGTCTCTGTCTCTGTCTCTCTGTCTCTCTCTGTCTCTCTCTGTCTCTCTCTCTCTCTCTCTCTGTCTGTCTGTCTGTCTGTCTCACGCACCCCTCATGTACCTCTTTCTCCCACAGTGCATATCAACGTTTGGTGAGGTGTCACTCTCTCGAGCTCCACTTTCTCCATCCTCTCTGCCTCCCCTCCTCTCATTTTACACCTGCCTCCTCTCTCTCTCCCTTTCTCTCCCCCCCCCCTTTATTATATTGTCCCCGTGAGTGAAGCGACGGGTTGTCGCGAAATCCCCATCAGCGAAGATTTTTTTTGTATTACCTAGCAACCCGTTGCATTTGCTTGTTAAATATATTCTATATGCCACGAGTGACGTCACTGCAGTGTTCCACAGATAAACACCAGTTCCGCGGCTGTGTGAGGAGCAGGAGGGGAGCGAGCGTGGAGGGTCCGGTTTCATTCAGTATGTCGGAGCCACAGTCAACAAGTGTAAGGTGTGCATGGAGACCGTCCTGACCCCCTGCACACACAACAGCAAGTAGTGCCAAACTGGGCCGTACGTAAAGCAACGTAAAGATACAAAAAATTGGCGAATGTCGAATTTTTTTTCTTTTTAATGGGTGCTTGCGTAAAGTCGAGTTTACGTAAGTCTACCTTTCGTAACCTGAGGACTGCCTGTATGTGCTTGTGAGTAATGAACCTGTTAATATGTGCTTCCAGGAAGCGTTGGCAAACTGTTTTCAAACCTGCTCGATTGTCTCTTTTCCTTCATTGGGTCAGCAAAGCATGTATTTAATAAATAGACAGGAAGTTGTACCCCACTTATTCGTTCTGAGGTAGCCAACACCCCACCCACGGTTTCGCTCGGCCATACTAAATAAGTAAATAATGGTGGGATGTTGAGAGCACGATTCCCTAGTTGAGGTCATGAGGTCACCAATAGGTAACATGGAATTTGGCATGAGGTCCCTGTTGGACCTAGTTGCCCAACCGGCATCCATGGTTACCTAGCAACCCGTTTGGCGGCAGAGTTATCCGTGATCTGGCAGCTTCAGATTCGGAGGTCAAGGAAGCAGGTCTGACAGACCCCCTTCATGCACCCCGACCCCTGTGGCACTGACACCGTAACAATATTATCTCAAAAGCAAAGTGACAGGGTAAAAAGGCAGTGTCCTGACAGTGAGGCCACAATTTGACACAGCAAGTAAACAAAACAGAAAAAAAATTATCTCGTCCTTCATTTCGGATCCATCAGTAAAGCAGTACTTACCTTCCCATTTTATTGGCAACGACACCAAATAGATTCGTTCCAATTAAATACGATATGCTGCCTGGAAGGAGGGAAACACCTGGAAGAAAAATTGAGCAGCATTAAGGTCCACCAGCAATTTCCTGCTCTGATTTTCCAAGCCGATAACATGATATCAAGACTGCTCTCGAAAAGATACTGGAGAGAATGACCACGGGGGGGAAAAAAAGCAACACAAAACATTCAAAAACGCAGCGTCTTGTCGGAGTGCATAGATGACAGTAAATCTGGGAATGGGCAATCGAAAGTATTTCTGTGTGCAAACTTGCACTCTCACTGACACAGACCGATTGCATCAGCCTTTCCTATCCCTTTGGAGGAGGTGAGGATAATAAAATGTCGGATGGCTGCATTCACAAACAACATTTCCTGGAAGAAATCCGAGGTACAAAGAAAGTCTTTGTACAAAGCCATTATCACATCGGTGGTGAAGATCAAAAACGTGTGCAAATTGCTCTCCATGGCATCATCACCACATCACAGTGCGAGAATAAGTGTCGACTTCACTGGATGATGACAAACATGAAGAGATCTCTTAAGGGCATTATCATAGACCACGACTGAAACGGGGCAGTGTGTATTGGTCACCATGGATTTTCACAATTTTATGCTAACATCAGTCCTGGACATCAGTTGGGGAATTAAAAAAAAAAGTGCAAAATTTGTTCCTTGAAGAAAAACAATGATTCAATAATCTGTCTCGTAACATGAAAAGGTGCTTAATTTCTTGTCCAAAAATTCCCAGGACAACCCATCGAGAAAATTGTGGAATTTCTCTGCTTTACCAATCCTCAGAGCACACTGTAATTCATGTTCAGAGAGGGATTCACAATATCTACAATCCACAAGATCAAAATACCAAGTCTGAAATAAATGGTTGGCGTATTCATCAAAATATATCCTCCAAGTGAACAGACTCACAAAAGCAAATGTCCCTAGATCAATCGACAGCCAGGCGTTGTCCAAACTTACGTTTATTGAAAAGATAAACTCAAAACAAAACACCAACATGGCCTTTCACAAAGCAAAGCAAACCAAAAGATGACTGGCTCTTCTTCTCCCGACACTCATCTGCTTTTCCTCCACTTTCAAAGGCGACCATCTATACTTAGCTTGCAAACATTCCCAAACGCCTCTCGCTCAATAAGCCACTTTGATAAAATGGCGCGAGGTCAAAAAAATGCTCGTTCCTGCAAGATTGCTTCATATCTTGAGCAGCCAGAAATCTTTCTTTCTTTTTCTTTTTCTTTGTTTATGGAGCAGTGAATCTTGCAAACAGTTTCCATAAGGTTCACCTGGCTGCGCCTGGATGGGTCTGAGGGTAGAGGAATAACAGCCGAAACCCGAATCCTATCCAGGTTCCTCCTGATGACTCCATATTTGTCTATTTGGGTTCCTCCTGGTGCTCCAGTGATGTATTTCGCCAGTTATTTGATTTAGCATGAACACCTGCCGTGTCTTTACTCCACCCAACATTTACAATTAACGTCCTACCTGAACAAACATTCCAAACTCCTCTGTAATAATCAATTCGTTACAAACCATTAACGTTGCACATCACACACTACACAGTCTAACAGTCACTCAAACAATTTGTGGCATTACTCCCCATTTCAATAAAAATTCATATTGTCCCTTCTTACAAATTTCTTTCTTAAAAATTTATTTCTCAAAACTATCAACAAACGTCAAGGAGAATCATCAGCAATTCAAACATCAACTGGAAAGTGTTGGAAACCGTAGTTAAACAACCCTGCTCAAGTAATTTGCCCCAACATTGTCCCCTTGATCACATCTATCATAAACCAATAGTTTTGCAAAGCATGGCCCATCTCATGATTCTATAATTGAGAAACTCACTTATCCATGTACAGCAATGGCTGATGATCAGTTTGTAAAATCAGTTCAGTACCATAGAGATACAGAATATATCTCATCATAATTCCCACGCAATAGCAAGGCTTTCCTTTTCCATGGTTGAGTAGTTCTTTCGATTCATCAGCCTCTTGCTCGCAAAACTCCAAGGGAAGAGCTTGCCTTCATATTGCTGTAAAAGCAGCTCCAATGCAAATGTCTGAAGCATCGGTGCTGAGCATAAATGGCTTATTTTTGGTTCAGGTAGTCTGAAGATGGGTTTGTTGTTGAGTTGCTTTGAGGTTGTTTGGGACTTCTCCTGACCATTCCTCCATGCCATCTTCCTGGTTTTACTCTTTTTGGTCTAACCCATTAACTAGCACAGCAATTGCCACGTAATTATGGATCTAATTCCCGTTGTATCTCATCAGGAGGTCAGGGCAGGTATGGGAGCATGCGCTGGAGAAGCATGTCACTGAGTCCACTTCGCGCCGGTACTCCACGGGCCTCCGTCTGTCCATCCCACAGGCAGATGCCTGGCCCATCCCCATTTCCTGGAGACGCTGACAACCTGCTGCAACCACGAGGTATGTGGTCGGCCCATAGGCCTCCTCCATTCACGAGGCTCCCTCTCTGAGAGAATCTGGTGAGCAGGATCGGGCCCACACATGATCATACCTCCTTGATTATGGGTCATGGTGTATCCTTTATCTTTTGGCATTGCCATCATGAAGGCCTAGCAAGCTACGTTCCATATGGTGACCCCCCCCCCCCCCAAGTTCAGGTTGGCTCTCCCGATCGCACTTTGATGGTCTAGCCATTATGCAGACTGCAGATTTTCTGTGGAATAACTCTCAAAGGGAGGACATGTGCTTAATCCAAGCATGAGTGTGGATCAGAATAGTATAGCTATCACCATTTTCCATCCAAACCAGCAACTTGCTCATGTCCCTCATTCGAGTAGCTCCCAAATTCATCATCCTGAATGGCATCTTCATAAACTCAGAAGTACCATGAATATAGGACTCACTAACACTCATTGCTCAGGGTTTTGACCAAACAGGCAGACTTGTGATCATGTTAATGTGAAGATGGATTATGGTCGTGGTCCCCAGAAAATCTGTAAACACAGCTTGGCACTCATTGATGAAGGACCTCCACTCCTCACATTGAGCATGTGTGAATGGCCAGCCCTACCTCACGTCTGCCACTGTTTTCTTGGCCTTGAGAGTGCTGAGCTCCAACAAATTATTGTCATCGACCATGTCTTCCATTGTCACTTCACTAGGCCCCACAACAAAAGCAGCGACTAAATGTAAGTGGGTACTCTTGATAGGTGGGGATATGTCTCCCACCTCAACTTCAATTGGACACTATTTCCATTGGGATGTCTGGACACTGGTAACACCACAAGAGGAGCAAGCTTATCAAGCTTCTCTGCCTCGATCCAATAAGTTAACTCTTGCTCTCGAAGTCACTTGTAAATATGAGACGGTTCTATGTTGAGACGGAGCCAGAAACCGATCAACGTTAAAAGTAAATGTTTTAAGTCCAACACAAGCACTAGTTTGAGAAGCAAGAGATGATGTAACACAATCCATTCCGTCCATTCCAGAAACTAATAACTCAACACCCAATAGGGGGCTTCATGTCTTGCTCACCAGATAGTCCAATAGAATCTATATCCAGAACCGACATCTCCAACAGACACCAACAGCTAAACCAACATTTGTAACTGCTGGTGATGATCTTGTACCTGGAGTCCTAGCCATATGTTGATCTTGTACCTGGAGTAACACTCGTTGCAGGCTTTATCAGTAGAAGAAAAAGTACGTGCATGAAAACCTTGAAAATACCTTTTGAAACGTCAAGAGACACCATGAATGCAGAGTTGCCAAATGACAAAAAAGCATGACTGTAGCAAAGGAGAAAAGTAAAGGCAGACGTAAAAGTGCAAATAGAGAGTTACAAAACGAGTAATGAATAAAGAATGGAAAAGACAGAAAAAAAGGTCAGAAATGATAAATGTGTTTTACACCAACTGCATATAATGAGTAGATTAATTCCCCCATGGAGGGAGAGCTTTTCAGGTAGAGATGCTAGAAGGTGAGATAATTACATTTGACCATTTGTGACAACTTACCAAGCTCCCAATCTCTGGAGCACATTGTTCTCATCATCCAGATGGGAATTATTGCTTCGGTCACACCAATAGCTATGCTCCCAAAACACAGGACTCCTGTAGAAATCAAATATTCATTGTATTCCCTCTAAATGCCTTGAAAACCTCACATAGACAACTTAAAAATACATTTTCTTTAAACATGAGAAAAGTTGTGAAACAATTCAATGCATCATGCCCCTGACTGAATAAAACTGCTATTGATTTACTTATTACACCTCTGCCACCGAAGATGGAAGGAGGTTATGTTTTCACCCCTTTCTGTCTGTTTGTCTATTTGTTACTTTGCGGAAAAATTTTTTTTTTGCCAAGTATGTTGATCTGTTGCGATTGTCTGTTTGTTTGTTTGTCACAATTTTTGGCCACAGTTTTCAAGCAATCGTTCTGAATTTTTTGTGTATATAGTTAATCGGCCAAGGACAGCAATGCATAATTTTGGTGAAGATCCAAATCCGGATCCGGATCTGAGAATTTTTCAAATGATTCTTCACCTTTGGGAGATAGGATCAAAAACGATATGTAGCACAATATCTCAAAAAGTCATGCATGGATTCGGCTGAAACTTGGTGGAGAGGTTGGGTGTGTGACAAGGACGAATCGATTAAAATTTGGGGGAAGATCCGGATCCAGATACGAACAAGCTCGAATGCGCTAAGATACTTGTCCTCTTAATGATGACGTCATAAAAACGAATATGACGTCATTGTGATGTATCAGGTTTGCGATAAATTATCTATGCTAATGCCTGGCTTGATTCCCGCAAACAAAATTCAAACAGCTTGCCTTGTTTTGGAGATAATGGTATAGGCGATTTCCATTAGCGGCAATATAATGACATCAACTTTTTTTTCTAGGAAGAATTTCCAAAATCGGAGATGGTTACTGCCTGCGCGTGGGCTTTCTGCATATACCTGGCGAGTTTCACGAAGATCCGATGAAAACTCTGGGTTGTGAAACAAAAAATGTCAAAAAATAGGAATGACGTCATAAAAATTGATATGACGTCATACTGATGTATCATATGTGTGGTAATTCATCTCTCCTAATGCCCTGTTTGATTCCCGCAAACAGAATTCAAAAAGCTGGCCTAGTTTTGGAGATAATTTTTTAGGCGATTTCCATTAGCAGAGATATTTTACGTCATAACTTTTTTTCTAGGAGGAATTTTCAAAATCGGAGACGGTTACTGTCTGCGCAGGGTATTTTTACATATATACGCCAAGTTTCATGAATATCCGATGAAAACTCTGGGTTGTGAAACAAACAATATCAAAAAATAGGAATGACGTCATAAACATTGATATGACGTCATAGTGATGTATCATATGTGCAGTAATTAATCTCTGCTAATGTCCTGTTCAAGTCCCGCAAACAGAATTCAAAAAGCTTGCCCAGTTTCGGAGTTTATTTTTTAGGCGATTTCCATTAGTGGAGATATTTTGACGTTATAACTTTTTTTCTCGGAGGAATTTTCAAAATCGGAGATGGATACTGTATGCGCAGGGTATTTTTACATATATATGCCAAGTTTCAGGAAGTTTCGTTGAAAACTGTAGGCTGTTAAACCAAAAAGTCCACAAGAACAACAACGTGAGTAAGACTGAGAGATCCTCCACGAGGATCTAAAAATATTTGATTTTTAAGTGATTCTTCACCATTGAAAATTGTGGTTAAAAACCATATTGCATGATATCTCAAAATGTTGTGGATGGATTTGGATGAAACTTGATGGCCATTTTGTGTGGAGACAAGGACGAATTGATTCGATTTTGGTGAAGATCCAAATCCGGATCCTAAAATTTTTTCAAGTGATTCTTCACCTTTGAGAGTTAGGGCCAAAAATGATATTTGGCATAACATCTCAATAGGTTAGGGATGGATTCCGCAGAAAGTTTGTGGACAGTTTGGGTGTTTGACGAGGATGAATTGATCTGATTTTGGTGAGGATCCGCATCCAAATAGAGATTTTAAAAATGTGATTCTTCACCATTGAGAGATGATATCTCAACATACGTAGTACGTATGTACGTACGTACATGCATGTCTGCATTTTGTTATTACCTTTTCTCTGCAACTGCTTGTTGACACAAAATTTTCACCGTCAGTGCGACTACTCATGTAGAATATTTTAATGATAGTTAGTCATAGGTCATGTGTTGTGGCAGCTATGTTGGAAATAGAAGAAACGTTAGACCTCTGAATCTCTGAAATCACTCCATGGAAAAAATTGAAACTTGGCACCTGTCAAGTACTCCCCATGAGGAATTAAGTGATTTTTTTTATGATGTCATCGGTGCCTTCATTATTGCATCATAATTGCAGACATAGAACACTACATCCGATCAGGATGGAAATTTTTGAGGGTCATCTCGGGATAAATTGATCAAAAAAAAAAACCTTCACAAATCATCTTCTCCAAAATGGCTGAACAGATTGAGGAGAAACTTTACAGATATGACTGCCTTTCCATTAAGAACAAAATGTTCTCCACCTGTGTTGTTATCGCTCACCTGGTTTGGCAGCCTGATTGGATTTACCCTAAAACCTTTTAAAAAAATCTTCTTCTCCAGAACAACTGGACAGATCGAGAGGAAACTTCACACACACGTTCCCCAATCCTTGGAGATATCAGGGTGTTCATGAATAATTGATAGGTCACAAGGTTTGGCAATCATATTGAGTTGAAGAAACTATTTTTAAAATTCTTTCTCTTGAACCGCTGCATCAATCGATATGAAACTTAAAAATTATGATCCAGTCTTGATGAGGAATATATGTTATTAATTTTAACCTTATCGGATGTATGGTCCAGCAGCGGCATTGATTAATTTTTTGAATCTGCATTCTTTTTGATTTCTTTTTTTTTTTGATAAGGCTCACTTGGCTGCACCTGGAGGGCTTTGAGGGTTGAGGAGTAGCTTTTGAAACCCGATACTGTGTGGAGTAAGTATTGTATGAATACCATCTAGTTTGAAATGCAATGATGAATATAAAGTGTTCAAGCACTGGTTGGCCTGGTTAGCATCTCCATCTGATCTGGTGACTCATGATGCTCGAAACCCAGGTTCAAATCCCACATACTGTAGCATGTGTATTTGTCGATTGTTTACGAATCGCCTTGTACCACACATAATTTATGGACAAGCTTCCCCATGATCCTGAGATTAATGTAAAAATATAAATATTTATTGTAGTTTATATCACTGTTGTTGTTCAAAAAAGTTATCATGTTAACATTTAGATTTTAAAGGGTATTATGTCATCTTTTGGTGTGGTGGGCTATTATATCATAAGAAGATGTCATGTAGAGGAGCTGGTATATAATCATGCAACACCAATGGAGCTATGACATTCAATCAGTCAATCGTCCTGGATTGTACTATTGGATATTTGAAAGAGAGGATCTTACCTGGGAGGATTAGAAAAGGCAGGATACTGGATGGAGAAGGACACGTCTTATATGTTGGGAATGAGACAGCAGCTGGGAGTCTTGGCCAGGAAAACTCAAGAAACTGCCATCACTGCTACACATCGTTATGTGGGCTGAGCTTGACTCTGCAATAGATCTGAAGTTTGAAGCGATGATTTATCTGTGCATTCAGTTGGAATGAAACTATTAAGAATTTTTTTATTCCACCTTTTATGATGTCCGACAGGATTGTGCAGAAGTAGTACTGCTTTGTCTTGGTTCGATTCCCGACCTAACTGTAAACTGCTGAATAGGTGTTTGCAGGCAGGCTGTTGCATCACAAAGTACTCATCCATCAGATCAATGTAGAGCTGGATGTTTTGTCTGCTCGTGTGAGTTGGTGGAAGTTCAAGTTGTCATGGTATCTTTTGCCTAGAGGGGCAAGTTATTCCTGGCACTCTGAACAAACTGGAAATTCCTGCCAAAACCAGCTCCAGTCGAACATCAAGCCTGGTCAGCAGGTTTGTGGAAGACTTTGATCAAAAACCTTTCTTGGCTGACCCCAAAATAACTTGGGAACAACTGGGACTGTTAAAGTAGACGTCATAGACGTCAGGTTCGTCAGACAGATTGGAGATCAGTGCACTTGCCATTGAGCTGTCCCACCTGGGTGGGAATCCTGACCCAGTTAAAAACTGTCACCCTTGTATTTCACATGCAGGGCGGTGCATCAACGTGAGCACCGTCTATTAGATGGATGTTTAGCCGGACGACCCATCTGCCAACACTGGTCATTGCTGGACCTTAACTATCCCATTATGTCTTTTGCAAAGATGAGACTAGTTGTTGCCGGTATCTTGGACAAAAGACAAATTCCTGGCAGGTGTTCTTATAGTGTTGGATATCCCTCAACACCAGGTTACACTGTTTGCTATCTCAAAGTGTGGGTGTTGGCAGATTCAGCAGCTCCTACACCATGAACATATTCACGTTCCCAGGTTGTTTGCACATCACATGTGAACGGCTGTCGTCATGAGCCACGAAGGGCAACCATGATTATGAATTGTAGTGGTGTAAAGCTTGTTTGGTTCTGTAAAATTAATTCCTGGAGCAGGCAATCATATTTGCTTTTGAATACTAGTCTTCGTAAAGAGTAGAGTTGGTCTGCATTGGTGTTTAAAAAAAAAAGGAGAATGATTTCTCTCATCCAAATGTTGAGAGGGAGATACTAATTGCCATGGGAAAGAAAGTGAAGCAATGTTATTTCAGGCATGCAAGAGAGCTCTCTCTCAAAGCAAGAGGTTTTGAAAAAAGTTCATTAAAACATGAAGCATATTGAGTAAATGATAAGCATTGTGGTTAAGCATCTACCAGACGTAGAGGCACTGCCATTAAAGCATCCACTCTGAATCTGGGATGTCGGTGGTTTGACTTTGACTCTAGCCAAGTTATAACAAAGATTTTTAAAATGCTACATGCTGTTTCCTTGCTTTACACTCAGCAGTGAGAGGATAGAACACAGACAAACTTCCTGAGTCAGCATTTAATGAAGCAGAAATGGGGGTGGGGGGGTCCATCTTAAAATTCCCTGCGGAAAGAAAAGTGACACCACCAGATGGTATCAATAGTATCCAGGATGTCCCTGTATGTTACCCCCCCTTCCCATTACCCCCCAGGTAAACTACAGGACTCTGTCTAATGTTAATATTCATGTCATGTATTATCTGTTGTTTGCATGTTTGCATAATTTGTATGTGACAGCCTTTGGCCCTGCAGAGAAAATAATAATAATAGTAATAATAATAATAATAATAATAATAATAATCTATCTATAATTCCAGCAATGTGTGTGTGTGTGTGTGTGTGTGTGTGTGTGTGTGTGTGTGTGTGTGTGTGTGTGTGTGTCTGTGTGTCTGTCTGTGACTGCTGTTTCTCAACAACCACTGGTCCGATCTAATTGAAACTTGCCAGGTATATTACTGGGGACCTGAGTATGTGACTTTTCAATGTTTGATATTAATCGGACAAGTGGTTCCCAAGTTATGGCCATTTATTTACCAAACCAATGACAGGACATGGTGCTATGACGTCACGATTAACGTCACAAATTCTTCTTCTTTTTTCTTTATTTATTTATTTTTTGCATTTTTTGCACGTACGGGCACGCACGTACCCGTCCGCGAGAGCGAAGGAACAGCCTGTGTGGTTGTTGTTTCTGGCACGTGGTTTGAAAGTAAAACGTTTTTTTTTTTGCACGGACGGCCACGCACGTACGGGCATGCACTCGTAGTAATAATACTGACAAGCCGGTAGGTGACATAGCTGCTCGCTCTAGATGGAAAGCTGGCCGACGCGACGAGCCGATATTCATGTACATGTTATCAATCAATTTAGCACAATAAATATGATTATCACAGCCCTCTTAGTTTGCACCCAGAAACCCGCCTTGTGAAATTTCAGGCATGTTTCCAAAGAGACTCTAACAAATGGCAGCCCTGGTAATTCCATTTATCTATTCGCTAAAGATTTTATTTTTTTATATGATGCTGTAAGACATTCTCTTTGGGCACTAAAAAAACAGGTCCCTCAGAGGTTCAGTTTCGGAGGTATTGATTTTTTTGTACGGTCCACGATAAGTGTACGATGTATGATGAAGTATTTTAGCTGTTGCTAATCAACGGAGGTGTGCATAGCAACCATTCATTTTTGTGTACATGCTCGCCACGTTGTACACATTTCACCCAAGTTTCATCAAAATCAGACTCTTTCTCTTAGAGATATTCGCAATTAACCATTTCTGAAATGTTCGACTTGTACTCGCCAAAAACCTATCTCCTCCTACAAATATTTTATGTTTGGGCTGCAAATTGGCATGAAGGGAGATAGATAGATTGCGCAGAACTCTAAGCTTCGATTTTTCGATTTTTTTTTGATTTTTTTTCGATTTTTTTGACCAGTTTAAAGGGCCGTTGCTAGGGCCCGGGGTCCCATATTCGAAAGCACACGATTCCCAGAAATATTGGTCCTACCTATCAAATTTCATTGGAATCGGTTGAGTGGTTTAGCCCCAAGGCTTGACCAAAGTTTCGCGGACAGACAGACAGATGGAAATGTCCAGAATAAGGCTGCTCCAAGAGCAGCCAATAATAATAATCATTATAAAAGAATGCGAGGAATTTAAATTGGCTTGCAAAATGATTAAAATTATTTCCTTGAAAGCTGCAATAAATTAAGGATTGAATTTACCTGCAGCAATCAGGATGTATGGGTCTTTCAGCAAAGTGAGCCAAGGCGTTCCCTTCTGTGTCTGTTGAAAACAGCAATTTTCGAAATCAATGAATTTATGATTTTAAAACGGAAAAACAACACATTGGCTCACTCTCATGATCAAAATAAAGACCAATTACTGCACCGTAGTCCTAAGAAGGAAGCCAGACATAATAATACACACACACACACACACACACACACACACACACACACACACACACACACACACACACAATAATATTAATTAAATAATTTTCCTCTCCAAAAGAATTAATTTATGATTATTATATCAAATGCAATGCAATAGGAACTTGTTTATACAAAAACAACCAAAAACTTAAATATATGGTGACAATTCAGGTCAAAAGACAACTTAAATAAACCAATGTCACCCGCAGGGTGACCCGTATCTTGCCAAAAGGTGAGCACGTGTGACTTCTTTAAGGTCACACTGAGGTGAACAGAGCTGCTATCCACCAAGAGCGACTCGTTGAGGAATATCTGCCGACGAGAGATTCCGATGAGAATCGTTCTACAGAGTAACCATGAAAAATATGCTTTTGCCTCATAACGTCACCAAATGACGTCATAATGTCTCAAGCTTGACATATCTAGAAAGCACTCATCGAGGTGTTCAATTTGAGGTACTACACGATATGGTTCCTAAAACTTGAAAATTTGACCTTGGGGTCAAATATGTTTGACCTGAGGCGCTAACCATGAAGGTCAAGGCCAATGGCCACCAAAAATTAATCAGCTGAGCGCCGGACCATGAACTATATTCCCATGAAGTTTGAAGACGATCCGATCAAAATTACTCAAAAAATAAGGGTTTCGTCGACTCCCCTGATTTGCGCCAAAGTGGCCTTGACCTTTGACCTTGACCTTCAAAATTTTGTGCACTGAAAGGGACCTCTATAGGCCTCTGATATGCGAAGTTATAAAAATTTCCGATGAAAACTGTACTCTGCAGAATTTTTTATACGTGATTACAGACAAACAAACAAAAAAAAAAAACAAAAAAAAAAAAACATGCAAGCTGACTAACATATCTTGCAAAACTTCGTTTTGGCAAGATAATAAAAGGTCGAAAGAAATTCTCACAAGACCTAATCAAACAATCAGCCAAATATCCTCTGCTTAACATGATGGAAAAACCTTCTCAGCACGTTCCACCAAATTATCCTTTACTGAATAAACTCTTGCAAATCTAAGTAGTTGAGACGAAAAGACATTGTAACCCATTTTATTTGGTACATTGCTACCTGGAAAGGTGTATATTACAACCTGGAAACTGAAATAATCTACTTTATAATATACACTTGTACTAAAACCATTCCGTCCAACTCTAACCATCACATCCAGATATGCAGCAACTGCACAATCATTAGCACTCCTGTTTACAATCAGGCTATCTGGATAAATCTTGTGAAACTGCCTATCAAAAAAATTATAGTTAACCACACAAATATCATCTATATAACGACATGTATGAGATAATATTTTAGCTCATCGAAATTTTTTTCTCCTTCATCAGTTTCTGCATGAATCAAAATTCACAGAAAATAAGAAAAATGTCCACTAGTATGGGGCTGCCATTCCCACCCATGGGAATACCCGAAACCTGTTGAAACATTATCCCACAAAAAGACACAAAACTATGAAATAAAATATAATTAACAGCATCCTTAAACTTCTGCTTATCAACACAATGAAAACTTGAGTATTTCTGTTTCGAAAATAATGCTCTATCAAACTTGACACATAAAAACTTATTAAAAGAGTTAAAAACCTTGTCTATTACTTTGAAGAGTGAATCCCTCACTAGTACTAAATCCAAATTTGTATACAAAGTTGAAAAATCAAAAACTTCAACTGACTTGATATTGAGGCATCCAATCCTATCTAAGAACTCGAAAGAATAATTAATGCTCCAAAAAGTGTTAATACCAGAATTCTTCTCAATTGCTAAACAATATTTCCTGAACTGTTCCCGAACAACTTATAAGCCTGAGTTAACTATAACCGATAATTGTTTGGTGGAACACTGCCTGGTACCTGCTATCAACCTATACTTGTGCAGGTTCTTATGAAGCTTAGGGATCCAGAAAAGCCGAGGAATACAAAGATTTGCCTCTCTGCATTTAATACTGAAATTATTATCTTAAATTTATTGATGCTCAGAGATAGTATCTTGAGTGACTTATGACAAGGAACATATGTGCTATTTCCTATACTTGTGAAAGTAACCGTATCAATGCCTAACTCTCTAAATAAAACCTCCACATAAAACTTTTTACAAACCACAATAAAATTATTAGCAGCCTTATCCGCTGGAGCTATCATGTATGTATTATGTAGCATTCATGGAGATCCCGAATGTCTTTGTGAACACTCGGCTTGTTCAACACTGGTTTGGACCGACCCAGTGAAAGCAAGCCCCGAGTACTGAAAAACTTAATCCTATTATGCAGGACTTCCAGAACTCTGTTAAACCATGCATTGAAACTGTTTACAGATAACTTAAACTTGGTGCACATTTTGTTAACAAAATTAGAGACAGAATCCACAATTGAGGACCTAACACAGCTCCAAGGTTGAGTTACTGGTTCCCTATATTTAGCTCCCATATACATATTTTTTGTACACTTGCTCACTCTCATGAGCCATACACTGTATAATGTACAAGCAAATGGATTACTCACCTCTGCAACAACTTTTGGTTTCTTCATAATGAAAAGTTGTAATGCTGTCAAGAAGATGAAAAAAAATCGGGATCGGACAAAATAAAAACAACAAAAAACATCGTTTTGAACTGAAGCAAGTATTTTGATCATCATTATGTAATCTATTGTTGTGTGTTAAGTCTCGACTGTTATGTGTAAAGGGGAGATGGTCAGTCAAGATGAGGATTGAAATCCATAGTATCATGCACCAGATTGGATGCACAATACATTCAAACAAACTTGTTTTCAAGGCTCGAACTGACATATGTTGTTGGTTAACTTGTGTTCAAGTGCAAGTCACAGCTTGTCCACCAAGTTGGGTTCAAGTTGTATACAGTCAGACCCCACTATTCACGGTGGATACATTCCTGGAAAATGCTGTGAATCGCGAATCCACGAATAGTGGGGCATTGTTTCAATGGAAAAGGAGGGGATGTGTTCCCAGCAGTTTGTGATTCATGAGGGAAAAAATCAAAAATCAAAAATCCTGTGAAAAACCATGAATATGCACACAAAAACACGAAAACGTGGAAAAAAACCCCCGCGAATTCAAATACAATTTTTTTTAATGAAACGTGTTTTTTTTTTTTTTTTTAATAAAAAAATAAATGAATTTTAAAAAATTTTTATAAATTTTTTTATAAAAAATGAATTTTTTTTAGCGAAAACGTGAAAAAAACAATGAATATGTCCGTGAAAAACTGCGAAAACGCGAACCCCCCCTCCCCTCCCCTCCCCCCCAACAAAAACATGAATATGTGAAGCACAGGGCCATGAATGTCAAAGCAGGTCGCATTTTATAAACCGTGAATACGCTGGGTTGGCGAATAGTGAACCTGCGAATAGCAGGGTCTAACAGTGTACAGTTTTGAACTGTTTATTACCGACTAATGTCTTCGACTGTAATTCTAATGAGTTACTCTCCAAGGAACTTAAATACAGGAGGCTACTTGGCCCCTCAAAGCCTGTGCAATGGTTGCCAACATATGGTTGTTTGACATGCTCTATCCTTAAACAAGGACAAATGTGTCCAAGAGCCGCGTCATAAAGGTTTTGTCTTCACCAGAAGAAGAAGAAGAAGAAGAACAATGCGGAGCTCTCTTAGAGCCAGCGTTCGCAACGCGACGCGGCTAATAATATATATATATGTATATAAAAACAACTTCCGATATTTCATCACGTGCCTTGATGGAGCCAATAGCGAGACCCGTCATGGAGGCTCCTCGTTCATGACGAGAAAATAGTGTATTTACGAAATTATAACACATTAAATGGAATAATCTTTAAATAGTAACGTGAACTTTTCGAAACTTTAAAGCAAATGTCCGAATATATTTAAAAGTTCATGATAGACGCTCTCAAAAGAAACCCTCAATGCGAGGATGTGTACAGGTGTTTAGTATTTAAGGAGATCCGGATCCTGTATATAAAAGAGCCTAAAGGTTTTGTCAGCAGCAGAAGAAGAAGTACACCATGCAGTCGAAAAACATCTTCCTTTTTGTCAATTTTCCTGCAAGGAACAAGAAGTTTGATGCAACAATATATGTTGAGGTGAGTTGGTAGACAAGACCTGATCTCTTGATTTATGATTTGCTTGATTTATGAATGAACTGAAATGAATTTATGGAAACTGAACTGAAATTAATTTATGAATGAAATGAATTTATGAATGAACTAACTCTTTATTTATGAATGAAAATTTGATAACAAGAAATTTTCTACTTCTTTTGCTCTGATGAAGGATTCATGCTTGAAATGTCATTCACATGCCATGAGGAGAGTTTGCTATTGTATTATTGTGTTGCCTTTTCGGGAAGCTGTCAGATGAAGGGAAGATGTACACAATTCTATCTTGGTTTGACCAATTCTTTACGCTCAGATATTCAAGTCTGTGGAAAGACTTTTTTTGTTGTTTTATAGGCCTCAACTCAGGCAAGTATTATAGGCATTCAGGTCAGGTCAGGTATGGGAGCATGTGCCAGAACAGCGCGTCGCTGCGTCCACTTTCCGCCGGTACTCCAGGAGTCTCCGTCTGGCCATCCCCCAGGCAGATGCCAGGCCCATCCCCATCTTCTTGAGATGATGGTCAACCTGTTGCAACCATGAGGCACGTGGTCGGTCCACTGGCCTCCACCACTCATGAGACTCCCTCGCTGAGAGAATCTGGTGAGCAGGATCAGCGTCAGGAAAACGAGCCACATGTCCATACAGCCGCAACTGACGCTCACGGACTATGCAGGTAACAAATCTCATCCGAGTCTCTCTCAGCAACTGCTCGTTGGACACAAAATCCGACCAGCGATAGCCAAGGATTCTCCGAAGAGACCTGGTACCAAAGGAATTAAGTCTCCGTCTCAGATCCTTGGTCAGAGTCCAAGTCTCGCACCCATAGAGCAAGACTGGAAGTACCAAGGACCTGAAGACTCGGACTTTCGTCCTCCCGCACAGGTACCGGCAGCGCCACACCCCATGATCCAGTGAATCCATGACTCGCCAGGCCCGACCCAGACGTCTATTGACCTCTGACTCGCAGCCAGCAGAGACATGAATATCACTGCCAAGGTAAGTGAATCTCTCCACGACCTCAACATCCTCACCACAAACAGACACAGACAGGACAGCAGCATCCAAGATGTCACCGAAAGCCTGGATCTTAGTTTTGACCCAAGAAACCCGTAATCCCAACGGCTCCGACTCCTCATTCAGCACCTCGAGGGCCCCCAAGAGGATGTCTAAAGTCTCCGCAAAGATGACTGCATCATCTGCAAAATCAAGGTCCGAGATCTTGACATTCCCAAACGATGCACCGCAACTTGATCTCTTCGACATCCTCCCTAAAATCCAGTCCATACAAGTGCTGAAAAGTGTGGGGGCAAGTACACACCCCTGACGAACTCCAGTAACAATTGGAAATAAGTCAGAGATGGTACCACCACACTTCACAGCACTCTCAGTACCAGAGTAGAGTTCAGACATCAGATCGATCAGTTTTGGTGGCACCCCACGAAGACCAAGAATCCTCCAGAGGACATCCCGATTCACTGAATCGAACGCTTTACAGAGATCAACATAGGCTGCAAGCAGCCCCTGCCGAAACTCTCATCTGCGTTCGGTGAGGACACGAAGTGCAAGGATACGGTCAATCGTTGACCTCTTTGGTGTAAAGCCTGACTGCTCTGAACGCTGGTGCTCAAGCAGATTGTGGCGAACCCTATCAAGAATTATCCGAGCAAAGACCTTGCCCGGCACTGAGAGCAGCGTCACCCCTCGGTAGATTGTTGCAGTCTTGGCGATCACCCTTCCATTTCCAGAGAGGGACAACAAGGCCCCTCTTCCAGTCAGTTGGGATGATGCCTGTGTTCCAGGCAGAGCACAAAACTGCATGCAACGACACGAGTGCAGCATTTCCACCAGCCTTGAGAAGTTCAGCATGGATGCCACAGATCCCTGGAGCTTTGCCCCATTTCAACTGGTTCACCGCAGCCCGTGTTTCCACAAGCGAAGGTGGACCACAGTTGATTCGAGGGTCAGCAACAGGGATTGTAACACCCTTGACGTCCAACTCGACAGTTGGGGGATCAGCCTGGTACAACCGCTCAAAGTAACCGGCCCAGCGGGCCTTCACTTCAGACTCCTCTGTCAAGAGCCTATCACTCTCTGCTCGAACTGCAGTGCTCCGAGGGATGGGCTTGGATGAACGTAATGCGTGAATTCCCCCTGTAAGCGGGACGAGAATCACCTGTCCACAGGTGATGCTCTACCCCCTCACAGATTCCTCGCACATAGGCCTCCTTGTCCACCCTCAGTGCACGTACAGTTTTACGCCTCAGCTCCCTGAACAGCTCAGCTCTGCCATTCAGCCTGGCCCTGCGACTGGTCAATGGTATCCAGTGTCCCTTGAGAGACAAAATTCTTCTTTGCCCTGCGGTGAGCTCCAAGGCATCCACCGGCAACATCAAGAACGGTGGTCTTGAAGGCGCTCCACAACTCTTCAGGACCCCCCAAAGCACCCAAATCCCCCAAGTGTCCACTCAGCCTGTTCGCAAACTCCTCGGCTACTCTCTCATCCCTGAGCTTGGCAACATCCAGCCTAGGCTGGGATGGTACCATTCTCCAGGATTTAAGGTGCAGCTTTAGAGTTGCTACAACAAGCCTGTGGTCAGTATTGAGGAACTGAGCACTCCGGTAGACCCTGCAGTTCTGGATCATCCTCTCGCGAACGTCAATGAGGACATGGTCAATCTCCTTTGCCACACCACCCGCGTTGGAAAACAAAGTCCAGCGATGAGGCTGTAGGTGCTGAAACCATGAACCAGCCACCCTAAGTCCATGACTTCTTGCAAAGTCAAGGAACTTAGTGCTATTCTGGTTCATAGTTCCTGACCCATGGGAACCAACACACACCTCATAACCATCCCTATCAGTTCCAGTCGATGCATTGAAATCCCCCAAGACTAGAAGTGTATCGCGTCTGGGGCACTGATCAACCACAGACTCGAGCGTGGCGTAGAATGCATCCTTCACGGTGAGATCACTCGCCTCAGTCGGAGCATAAACAGAGACCAGGGAAATGACACCCAAGGAGTGACGAATCCTTAATCTCATAATACGCTCGTTGACCGGTGTTACCTCAATTATCATTGGGGTCAGCTTATTGGACACAGCTACAGCAACTCCTTGGGTATGGTAACCATCAGAGCGACCAGACCAATAGTAGGTGTAACCACCCACCATTATCTCGCCGCAATCCGGTCTCCGAACCTCAGAGAGAGCTGCAATCCCGATGTCCAAACGCTTGAGCTTAGATGATAACAGAGACAGGTGATCATCCTCTCTTAGGGATAGGACATTCCAGGCACCCACCCGAAGGGACCGCCTCAGGTTAACCCAAGGAGACCGCCGTCTGGTGGACGACACCTCAGCACCACTCCGACACACTCTCCCGCAATCTGACCCAGGGATGTTACTCCGTGGTTTCCCTCCTATCATCAAAGATTGGGGGTCCCGAAGGCTTTGCCCCAATCCCGTCATCTGGTGAGCTGCCCTGCGAAGGGAAGCTGCACAGGAGGTACTCCCACGGAGTGGGTTTTCAGATTTTTTTGCGTTTTTGCGTTTTGCGGAATGAAGGGTTTTACGGTGGCCGGAGTGCAAATCCTGCCACCAACCTCCTCATAAGAAGTGACCCAACTGCAGGAGGACGTCCGCAGACACAGTTGGGCACTAGATATGGATGGCCGTTGGCTCACAAGGAGCTCCTCCGCCCTTTGACATTGGAAGCATTGGAAGCAAACAAGGCATTGGAAAATAGACATTGGAAGCAAACAAGAAAGGTCGCACAATCTTTGCACAACACCAATAAAATGGTGGATCACAAACAGAAGCAACTAACATTCAATGTCAATGAATCATGAAGAAATGACAACTGAGGGGGTTTTAATCTTGAGGATGATGCCAAGTGCAAAGTCAGTCACTATGCTAGTTTATGTCAAGTAATCTTTACCTGGAGGCTTGTTAGATTTTGGCATCTAGCTCACCCCTCACACCATGTACTCCCACGCAAAATAGCATGTGAAACGAATTCCAACTTGCATCAAACATTCTGCTGTTTTGCTTGATCGATGCAAACAAAAGTTTCTGATTTCTGATCTAATCGTTTGTTGGAAGTTATCATTCATCACTCCTCATTGGGCTGGTATGTCGGTTATAAACAAAATGCATCCCAATGAAACAATATGGTCAACACCATGTTTGAGCGACACAGCATATATGCAAAATTGGCCAGCATCTTGGTCCTATTGCCTACTGTCGCAAATACTACCTTGGGTTACCACTGCCACTCCCCCCCCCCCACCCAACCCACCCTCAATCCCCAAGATACAAATGCACAACTAGCTTAACATCACTAGAGGAAGAAAGCATTATCCACCTACAATAGCACTCGGTAGAGCGCATACCTCCGCCAGGCTGAACTGTTTACATTTTGTTTCCCACTGATAGGTCGGATCTGAATCCGGACCTGAATCAAAATCTAATCTGCTTGTTCTTGTCACCTACCCAACTCCTCCACCTAGTTTTGTTAAAACCCGTCCACAACGATTTGAAATATCATGCTGTCTACCGTTTTTGGTCCTATCTCTCAGTTGTAAAGAATCACATTGAAAAATTTCAAAAAAATCTCGTATCCAGATCTGTATCATCCCAAAAATATAATCGATTCATCCTTGCCACATACCAAAACTGTCTTCCAGGTTTCATCCGAATCCGTCTCCAACTTTTTGAGATATCGTGCTCACAAACAGAGAGAAAAAAAAACAAACTGACAAACAAACAGGTGAAAATATAACCCTCTGTCCACCTTTGGTGGTGCTGCTACAAAGCAGGCCCAATGCCCACTAAGCACCAGATGTCAATTTAATCAGATTTTGTTCCACCAGGATTTATACTGACAAACAGATGGTTCAAAGGTCAGCAACATCATGCTGAGCTATCCTGATACACTATACAGTCTCACTGCTCAGATACCAGCTCTGAAACCACTGACTCCTCTACACCTCACTTCACCTCACCTCCACCTCCAACACATAATACATACATGGTCCCTTTTGCTGCAGTGACTGAGAAGATGAAACGTGCCTGAAAATGTAATACAACTCATGATAAGCATGTTATACAGAACTTGGAGCATAAATTAATCTTAGCAAGAGTAAGGATATGACTAAATTAGCAGGTTACTTAAATTCTTATCCTTTCAAAGGCAAGTAAAACCAGTCATCCTGGGATGGGATGAGTGATTTGGAGCCTACTAGCATGCATATAAGACCCGTCGCATCGCTGACGACCAATCATCGCGTCGCAGACTAACAATCTTTGCTGCGATGGCAAATCTTTGGGGCAAGAACAAAAAAGATTTCCTGGGAGATCCTTCCCTCCGTGCGGGGATAACCAGAGGGTTGGCGTTTGCAGTTTCGACATGTGTACCCATGTACCCAGGCACACAAACTAACTTTTTTTCTTCTTCTTTTTGTGTCACAAATCTTCCCGGGAGTTCCCTAAATCCACCATCGTTTGATTTATTGAAATCCGTTAATCCGTTTTCAAGTTATAAAACGACAAATAAACAGACACTGCTCCTTTTAAAATATAGATTACTAGTTCTGAGCCAGTAACTTTACTTTTATAAAGAGCTGATAGTCTCGCTCTCCCCCCCCTCCCCCCACTTTTTGGGCGGTATGAGGAATATATCTGTGTAATTCTGAAAAAGTTTTGAAATATCACATACACACGCCAAGTTACCAAGAAGGTTGCCATAGCAACAGAATTCAACCAATCATAGCGGTGATCTAATCGGGTTGACACAATGTCATGAGGAATAGATATCTGCAATATGAAATACAAATGTTCAACAGTTTTTGAAATATCAAGAACACAAAAGTATATGGACAGATGATCATTCGGTCAGAGCTCATTTTAATGTACCCCGTCTCCGACCTTGGTGGAAGGGTGGGGGATAAAAAGGGAATCAGGACCCCGATGCAAACTTCACAGCTTAATCCAGGCCCATTCATTCGTAATGAAACCCAAATATTCCAATACCTGGTCACCTTGGGTTGGAAAGAAAGTACACTGAATCCACATTTAAACAAAACCAGACTCACCTCCACCCAGGAGAATAAAGCTGGCCAGAATAAGGAAGGGAGTTGGTTTTCCAAAGAATTCATACAGCACACTCCCAAAGGGAGGACCCACTGTATCAACACAAGTGCACAAGGAACGTCAATACCTGTCCTTTCACTACATTAATCCATCTGTACCATCAGTTTTAATTCTGTCTTGCTCACTCGATGCTGGACATCCTGCTGCTAATCTCTCGGCAGTGGGGGAGCCTCTAAGTCTCAAAGAGGTGAGGATTGTTTTTCTGGACATGTCTCAGGCATTCCACACAGTTTGGATTCATGCTTGGCTTTGCAAATGATCTGCCTGTGGCACACAAGGCTGCCTTCATTCTTGATTTTATGACTTCCTCCACTCACACAGTCCACACATTGCTGTCAATGGTGGAGCCCTCTCCTCTATCATTAAAGACTGGAGTCTTTCAAGAAAGTGTTGGGCTCAATGTTGTTCATAATCTACATAAATAACTTTTCAGTTGCTCTAGAAAATCCTATATTCCTCTTTTGCAGATGATTCCATACTTTCTCATACAGTATCCCATCCTACTGACATACAGTTGGCAGCTGGGTCACTCTGCTGATCTGGGAATCGGTAAATGCTGGTCTGATAAATGGAACATGTTCTTCAATCCTAGATTCTCTTTCTATTTTACCCTGTCATTCCTGAAGGATCATCAAATGAACCTACCTCTCAATTTACACTGTCAACCACTGAAAGAGGTTCAATCTCTTTAAATTATTGGCCTTATCATCAACCATGACCTCTCCTGGGCTGCGCATCTAGTAAAGCTTGTCTCCAAAGCCAGCCACAAACTGGTCATTCCAAGTCTTTCCTTCAATTATCAGAACTACTTTCAGTATATAATGCCTTTGCCCAAAACCTTAATGGAGTACTGTTCTCCCTTATGGGCTGAGGCCCCAATGACAAATCTGTCCTTCCTGGACCGTGTGGAATCTGAAGCTTCAACATCATTGGAATCTTCTGCGATGAAGCCAAAGTACAAGATCTGCTGCTCTCACATCACACGCAGGTTGGTGGCTTCAGTTTTTTTTTTAACTGCCTCTTTCACGATCTCACTCTCACTTTTGCTTTCTGATCCTCCCCAAGAACTCCAAGATGTACCCATTCTTTCAGGAACTCCCCCCTCCTGCCCCTCATAAAACTCCCAGAATCCAGACTGACTACACATCTCCACTATTTTTTTTCCTCACTTCTACCATATGTGGAACCACCCTCCAGAAGCTGTGCAATCATTCCAGGTGTGGCCCACTCTTCCCACTAAAGCTTCAAATTGGCATTGCACTGCCATTTCAACAAACCCGCATCCTTACCTACAATCTGTATTACCCTGACTAGCAGAGTACCCGCCCGATGGGCGATCTTGTTCCAAGCATGCAACAAGTTCTTCTGATGCATACCTTTATTGGGGTGGTGTCGGCAATTGACAGCTCTGTATATGTAAAGAGTAATAAATAATAACCCATTAAGTTACATGCATGAAGCAAAAACATACCTACTGCTAATATTTAAAAACACCTCACCACACTGGAAAACGTGGGGACAGGAAAACTGTCCTGTAAATTGTGGACACTTGTAATATCCTCCCCCACCTGGAGGCGGCGTGACATGATACACATTTATATGGAGAATTTGCGTTTCCTCCCCCTCCCCCCAAAAAGACCCATTGAGTATTTTGGTTCTTCAAGGTCTTTTGTGTCCTTGGGCCATTTGGATCTCCTGGGTCTTTTGCATCCTCGAGGTCTTTTGAATCCTCTGGGTATTTTGGGTGTTCCGGGTCTTTAGGGTCTTTTTGATCTTTGGGGTATTTGGGGGAATTTTTGAGTCTTGGGGGTATTTTGGGTATTTAAGGGTCTTTGAGGTCTTTTAGGTCTTCAGGGTATTTTCAGTATTTTCTTTTTTGATATAGCTTGCCTAGGCTGCTATGAGAGATAACACACAATGCACATCAAGGGGGGGCATGAGGCAAGAGGGGCGGGAGTGGGAAGGACAAACCAGTGGGGAAGAGTGACATTAGGAGATCAATGGAAGGGGAGGGATGGGGCGGGGAACACGGGGTATACAAGATTGACTTCACAAGGACTTTCAGGAAGGAAAGTATGGAATTTGAAGGAGGTGGGCTTGGGGTGGATTAACGGGTGTAGAAAAGATCGAGCTATCGTAATCAATTTTAACAGTGGCCGCGGCCGTAAAATCCCATTAAATATAAACTACCGTCTAACCCCCCCCCCCCCAGCTGAGGGGCCTCGCCATCGAGCCTATAACCTTCCTGGGGCCTGTCTCAACATGCATTGTTATATATATATATATATATATATATATATATATATATATATATATATATAATTGTTGGGATTTGTACCTTTTTCTTCAAAGCTTTTGTTTCTTCCCAACTCAATTCACTCGCCTGCAGTTAATTAAAATATATTCCTGCTTGGGACATTGTGTGTGAGATAAGTGAGGTTAACCTTGGGTGATTCAAGGGAGCATTGTGTCGCAGAATCTGGGAGGAAAACATTTGTTCTTGCTTATCAGTTTGATATATATCGCCAGGACATAAGCCAGCTGGTAATCCAGCTGGTCCTGCGATGAAATTTGTTGGAGATAAAACCATGTATGTATGAGGGAGTGACTCGACTATTTGGCAGAGCACTCTCCGGGTTCCTCAAACGCAAATTGTCGTGCCTGGAGTGTGTTTCCGTGCGCACGTATTGATAGATTAATAAACAATTTTGTCAAGTATATCGACGTCTTCATGCCTTAGTAAAGGGTGCTCGATGCCTCAACGTGTGTGTGTGAATGTATATATATATATATATATATATATATATATATATATATATATATATATATATATATATATATATATATATATATATATATATATACATACCTTTCCTAACCGAACCCATTGACTTGCAGGTTGCAGTCCTCCCTCCTTTCTTTCCTCTTTTTCTGTTCGTACATTCCCTTGCTTATTGTCTCAAACGTTTGCTCTACTTTCACTTCATACCCTCCATCTCCTTGCTCTTCCATGAGCCTCACTCTTTTGAAGGAAAAAAAAACAGGCAGTGCATGTTTGCTGCACATGCCATGTGTACTTGGCAATGGTCATCACATTGCATTGATTCCTGCTAAGGTCTTCAGTGATGATGTCTGCAATTCATTTTATACATGGCTGCCAGGTTTCTTCAATATTGCATCTTCTGTCATTCTCTTTTTTGGTTTTTAAAAACCTACGTTCTCTCTGCTTCTTTGAAATACATTCTTAAACTTGACTGCAGATTATTTCACTGAATATATTTCACATCATCTGGACAAATAACAAAATCAGTGATTTGTGATTGCTGTTAACCAACCTCCAGCCTGTACAAATATGAAAAAGGCAAGACTCAACACCGTGGAAGGATTGACAACTCACCGAGTACACCCAGTGCCAAACCACTCAGAGCAATGCTCATGGCGACTCCTCGCTCTTTGTCATCTTGGTATAGACTGGCTAATAATGTCAAACCTGCAGATCACACACACACACACACACACACACACACACACACACACACACACGCACACACACACACACACACACACACACACACACACACACACACACACACACACACACACACACACACATACACATACACACACACACACTAATGTAGGAATTGCAAAAGCTTAATGATGAATTTGAAAACAATTAAACAAGTCGATAATAAACGTTTCATCACCTGCGACTGAAGAACAAGCAGAACCAATTCCTTGCACTGCTCTGGCAAAGAACAACACTGCATAGTTTTCAGCAAAGGCAAACACTGGGAAATGACATTTAGAATCATGAAGATCACTCATGAACTACAACAGAGATCATCAATAATAATGAGTCTTAAGAGATGGCCATCGATAAGGTCTGATCATTCGAATGATGAACCAATAAATGACATTTGACGACACTGTGCTCACAAGATTGTCTCGAAGTAGGTGCACTCACCTCAAGGTAAAATTCCCAACTGAGCCCAGCATTGTGAGAAAGACTAGTGTTCGTTTGAATCATTTTGTGGTATGAGTCTTAAGCTTGGATTGGTGCTGTGCTGGTTCAGCAGCCCACACGAGCCAGTCCTGATGTTGTTCGTGGTTCCAGCGACAACACGGGTGAACTAACCGTTCCACACAATGTTCCTCTCTCACCCTCGCCATGAGGTCACTCCGATTTGCACTCCCTCCATTATTCATGTTTTTATTCACCCCAGCTGAAATTTTAATTATTCCCTTGCTTTCCACCATTCCTTCCACAACCTTTGGGTGTACAGGCCTGCATCAGGAGGGGAAATTGTCATGATTATTGAGTGCGTGTTCTGTGTTTGTCATCCATTGAGGTCCGTCAGGAGTTGTGTCTCGTGTAACCTGTGTAAGGTAATTTATTGACGAGCACCACAATTATTGTTTGCATGATTGGTGTTATTAATATCTTATCGTGTTAAATCCTAGCATGACGACTTTCTCTCTTCCATCATCAAGGTCAGTATTAGCAACAACTCTTGGTTTGATTTGGGAAGAAGGCTTACACCACAGTTCAATTCATCTTATTACCATTCAGCTGTTCTGGGGTCTGGTCCCAGGTGTACAGGTTCGTGTACTTGTGGTCATATCTGTATTGCTTCGTACCATGGCAGTATTTATGCCTGCTGGGTCAGATTAATGATAACTACTGCAAATACTTCAGGTCTGAACGCAGTCATCTAACAAACAATCGCAACAAAAAAAAATGAAATATAACTCACCCAGAGTAGAAACAAACATCACAATGAATCCAACAAAGAGAGGAATTCCATTTCCAATTCTAACAAACAAACAAATAAAATCAGCCTTTAAGCACAGAATTTTCAAAAATAAATGCCACCTTTCTGAAAAAATAAAATAAAATAACCAAAAATGGGCTGTTGAAATGAGTTCAGCTGCAAGTTTTGTTTGAAATCAAATAATGACATTTCTTGCAAACTTATAAACCTCATAAAAGGAACTTGCCTGTTTGTAAGGAAGCCGATGATTGGGTTCACCAAGAGTTGAACAAAAGGTTTTGATGCAAACAGGAGGCCCACCTTGAAGTTCTCATTCAAGAGAAACTTATTGCCCTCTAATTTGCACAAATTTGTGTCTCGATCCTCCGTTTTGCTGGAGTTTTGTAATCCTTGAAAATTGTCGAACTCCATATTTTCTACCAGGATAAAGCTGTTGTTGTAATAAGAGAAAATTTGAGAGCCAAACTTTGAAAGCGGATTAGATGTCAGGGAATTGGAAGATTGAATTGAAGTCTCTTGCTCAGAAGTTTGCAAAGTAACATTTGCGTGCATCTCTTCAGCGAAAAGGAAGCTTGGGATGATGGGGACTGGACAAAAGGAGGAGTGGTTAACATTGTTGATTCAAAAACTGTCACAAACAATTACCAAATTTAACACACATCAGTGAAATTGATTTGTAAATGCATTATTCTCTTTGAAGTAGATTTTTAAATAAATCTCTTGTTTTGTTTTCAATGGCATATCATTCCAATTCCAGTTGTACTAAAATACGTAATTTGGTGTCTGTCTGTCTGACTGTTTTTTGGACTGTGATACATTCGGTCATGACTTATCGAGTCTCAACCAAACTTAATAGGAGGACTAGGGGTCACATGGTGAAGGTTGTAGCGACCTTATTTGCCCCCTCTCCAACGGGGTTTTCCACCTTGGATGAAATCCATGTCAAGGTGTATATCAGTGTTAAGTTAGCTAATCGTGGCATTTTTCCAAGACCGCTTCTAATAATAAAAGTAATAACACTAATGATAATAGCATATTCTTAATGTTATTACAAAACAATATTAAGACGAATATTTTCCCTTCTCCCCAAGGGGGTTTGCCTCCCTGGACAAACACCGTGTTGACGTGTATAAATAGCTCACCGTGGCATTTCGTGGGGCAAGCCAATCAGAAGTAAATAATATTATATACCACAAACATGTGAGATTAACTTTTTAAACAGTTGTGACTGCTGTTTGTTATGAAACTGAACTAAATTTGGAGGAATCCCGACATCCTTGAAGCAATCTATGCTTATCACATTCATCACAGACTAACGAACCCGAGCCGAGCTCTCCTGCAATCGACTGTATATATCCCAGAGAGGAAAATGACCCATTCTGACACTCCAAGAGGGAGTCGGTGTGTGAGTTTTACAAATGGGAAATAACATTTTCATTCCTATTTTCGTTCTTTGATGTGTAATGATCAATCAATATAATAATGTTTGTTCTTCTGTCTGTCTGTGTTTAACATTCCTTTCCACTCATTGGTTGAACAGCTGACCTGACTCCACTGATAATTGCCCCCTGTAAAATCATATACAGAGTCAAAGCTCATAGAAGAACTCGAACAAAGAATGGATCAGGATGCAACATTACAAAAGAAAAAGCAAAACGAAAAGGGTGGGGGGGGGGAATGCCAACATCAGGGCTGAGGTAGAAAATAAACCAAGAATAACATCAAGATATCTGTGGGTAAGATTGATTGGTAGGGGAGAATGCAGAGGTTAGATAATATGGATACAGAAGCAAACTTTGTGGAGGGAGTTGGGGGGGGGTGTGGAGAGGGGTGGTTTAACGGGTGTAGAGAAGATCTCTCTTGGATGGGGTGATGGTGCAGCGGGAGCAGGCAGTGGTGACGGTGCAGCGGGGGCAGATATTGGGTAAGTGGGTGAAAGCAAAGGGTGGTGATATAATGTTTTCAGGGATTCTCCCAAGATTAGGAATTATATAGAAATTATAAGCAGACCAGTAGATGTCAACAAATGGCTGCAATAATGGTGTAGGGAGGAAGGTTTTACATGTAATAAGCAGTGGGAATCATTTCAGGGACAAAGCGAGTGTTTCCAGAATGATAGACATATGTTAAATAGAAAGGGGGCAGAAAGATTTGCAGTGGGAAATGAAGAAGGAATTCAGGCTTTTTTTTAGGTCAGTGGAGGGTGGGAAGCTAGTAAGGAAGGAACTGATGATGTAATTGTGTTGAGTAAGGCCAAGCAAAAAGAAGTTAAACATATTCTATACCAATGCCAGAAGTTTTAAATAATATTATGGAAGAGCTTGAAGCCAAAGTAGATAGTGAGGAGTACAATTTTGTTGCAGTAAGTGAGACATGGTTTAATGAGGTGAATAACTGGAGGACAGGATTAGAAGGCTACAAGGTGGATTGGTGAGATAGGAAGGAGATAATAGGAGGAAAAGCAATCTGGGTAAAGGACAGCATTGCATCAAGAGAAAGGGGTGGCATTAAGGAAGGAATTAATGTAGAGAATTCTGGATGAGTCGAGATTAGAGATTGTAAAAACAGTAAGATACTGGTAGGATGCTTTTACAGGGCTCCGGGTGGGAAGGAAGAGGAGGGGGAAGGAAGAGGAGGAGGAAGGAGTACATGAAGAATTCAAAAGAGTACGTAGTCAGGGAAGAGTATTGATTATGGGGGATTTTAACTTGCCAGGGATAGATTGAGTCCAGGAACAGGAAAAAGGCAGAGCAGATGAGGATTTCCTAGTTTTAGTCCAGGATTGCTTTTTATATCCTCATAGAGGATCTCCATACCAAGTCTTACTCATGTTGTTGTTCTTCATCTTCTTCTTGTGTACTTTTTTGTTTCACAGCCTACAGTTTTCATCGAAACTTCCTGAAACTTGGCATATATATGTAAAAATACCCTGCGCATACAGTATCCATCTCCGATTTTGAAAATTCCTCCGAGAAAAAAAGTTATAACGTCAAAATATCTCCACTAATGGAAATCGCCTAAAATAAACTCCGAAACTGGGCAAGCTTTTTGAATTCTGTTTGCGGGACTTGAACAGAGCATTGGCAGAGATGAATTACCACACATATGATACATCACTATGACGTCATATCAATTTTTATGACGTCATTCCTATTTTTTGATATTGTTTGTTTCACAACCCAGAGTTTTCATCGGATCTTCGTGAAACTTGCCATGTACAGTATATGCAGAAAGCCTACGCGCAGGCAGTAACCATCTCCGATTTTAGAAATTCTTCCTAGAAAAAAAGTTGACGTCATAATATTGCCGCTAATGGAAATTGCCTATACCATTATCTCCGAAACTAGGGAAGCTGTTTGAATTTTGTTTGCGGGAATCAAGCTGGGCATTAGCACAGATAATTTATCGCAAACCTGAAACATCACAATGACGTCATATTCGTTTTTATGACGTCATCATTAAGAGGACGAGGATCTGAGCTCATTTGAGCTTGTTAACCCAGTTTGTGCTGTGTTCAACCTCATTTTAAGAAATTATCCCAATATGGTGTTGGAGGTGGAGGTCAGGGGAGCATTTAGGATCAAGTGACCATAACTTTGTGTGTGCAAAGATTCAGTAAAGGGTTAGAGTTCAGGATAGTAGAGTAACGCTATTATACTTCAGGAAGGCAAACCTTGAGGGTATGAGTCGAGAGTTGGGTGATGTGGATTGGGAGAAGCTAACAATATAACAGGACAATCAGCATCAGAAAAATGGGAAACCTTCAAGGAGAAAATGTGTAAAGTGCAGTGTAAGTCCATTCCAATGAGGTGTAAAACTAGAAGCAGAAACAGACCAGAGTGGTTGAGCAGTGAGATAAGGAACGCTATGAAGGAGAAGCAGAAGGCATTTATTAGGTTTAAAATATCAAGACTGGAGTTAGATTGATATCACTATTGAAGTAAACAGAGGCAAGTTAAGAAAATAACTCGGCAATCCAAAAGAGAGTAAGAGAACGACATGGCTAAGAATATTCAACATAATAGCAAGGCTTTCTTTAAGTATATCAGGGGAAAATAACAGGTTGGGACCAGCGTGGGCCCATTGAGGAAGAGCACCAGGAGAGCGGTTAGTGTGGAAAGTGAGATGGCAGGCTTATGAAACAGGTATTTTGCTTCAACTTTTACACAAGAACAGTCAGGAGAATTGGCAATAGCTGAGAGTATCTACAACGGTGTGAGAAAGCGCTTTTACAGAAGATCCAGGTTGTAGTGGAGGAAGGAGGAAGTAAAGGAATAGCTCCGAAATATAAGGAAAGATAAGACTCCGGCGCCAGATAATATGCACCCGAGATTATTGAGGGAAGTGACTGATTAGGTAAACGAGATGTTAACGGATATTTTCAATGGTTAACTGGAGTCAGGACAGGTACCGAAGGATTGGAGAGTTGTAAATGTAACACCATTATTTAAGAAAGGATCCAGAGAAGAATTGGGAAACTATAGACCTGTTAGTTTGACTTCAGTTGTGGGGAAGGTGTTGGAGACATGAATTAAGGACCGGATGAGGAACCATTTAAGTAAATCCAAACTAATTAATGGTAGTCAGCATGGGTTTACCAAGGGTAGTTCCTGTCCAACAAATATTTTAGAGTTCTATGAGGCAGCGACTGATTGGGTGGATGAGGGAATGGCAGTGGACATAGTCTATCCAGAATTTAAGAAGGCATTTGATAAGGTACCACATCAAAGCTTGTTCGCCAAGGTGAGGGCTTGTGGAGTGGCTGGTCAGGGAGCTAATTGGATTGCAAACCGGCTTAGTGATAGGAGGCAAAGAGTGGCTATGAGTGGGAGGATGTCTTGCTGGGAGGATGTAAGTAGTGGGGAACTTGAGTGACCAGTACTCGGACCATTACTATTCATGATTTACGTAAACGATTTGGATAGTGGGGTGAAGAGTAGTCTTTCCAAATTTGCAGATGACACAAAGCTTGGAAGTAAGGTGGATAGCAGAGGGGGTGGTGATCTGATTCAGGAAAGTATTGATACTTGGAAAGATTGGACAAATGATTGGCAGATGGAATTTAACCTGAGCAAGTGTAAGGTGTTGGGGATGGGAAAGAAGAATGAAAATAAGATTACAGGATGCAAGGGGTAATTTTTGACCATGCCACACAGGAGAAGGATCTGGGGTGGTAATAAATATGGGAGGTAAGCAGGCAGCACAGTGCCAGTCAGCTATAGGCAAAGCAAACACGGTTTTAGGTTGTATTTGAAGGGGGATCATTTGTAAATCTCAAAAACAGTGGTGTTAACATTGTATAGGAATTTACAGAGGCCACATCTAGAATATTATGTGCAGTTTTGGTCACCACAACTCAGGAAGGACATAGATGTATTGGAGAGGGTTCCTCACAGGGCTACTAGGTTGATTCCGGCCCGAGCTAGACTCAGCTATGAGGAGCGGCTGAAAAACACAGGGCTTTATACACTACAAAGGAGGAGGTTATGAGGTGATATGATAGAGATTTTTGAGATAATGAAAGGCAGATAAAATAAGTGCAGATTAATTATTCAGATGCGTATACACTGATATGACCAGGGGCTATAACCTGAGAGTGAAGAAGAGGAGAGTTAAGATTGCAGTAAGACAGGGGTCTTTTTCTCAGAGTAGTAAACCTCCGTCATCGAAGATCGGAGGTTACTGTTTTCACCCCTTTCTGTTTGTTTGTTTGTTTGTTTGTGAACATTATTACGGAAAAACTCCTGGACGGTTTTCGACGAAACTTGGTGGGGGGGGGGGTTAGGTATGGTCCAAGGATCATGCCATTAGATTTTGGACTTGGTCCCCCCCCCCCCCCAAAAAAAAAAATTTGGAGAAAAAAATTTTTTTTTTGCATTTCTACATGTTTTAAGTGATTTCCACCCCCCCCCCCCAAAAAATGTTGGAGATAAGAACTATAACTCTGTCAGCACTGTTGACATCATATTTAATGGATAAGATATAAGGTTCACTTGAGTGACCCAGCAGTATTGGCGGCGGAGGTTTTGCACTCTCCCAAGTGCTCCCCCTCTTGTTCATGCATGGAATGGTCTCCCTTTAAAGGTAGTGGCAGCAGAAACAGTCGATAAGTTTAACTTGGAATTAGTTAGTTACCTGTAAGTCATGGAGATGGAAGGGGTGTTGGGATGTTGGCAAAACTTTGAGGTAGCTTGAGCATTGATGGATGATTGTGTGCATGTATCTGGAGTGCTGCTGGTGGGGGTCTCGTCAAGAGGTGTTGTGTGGTTGATGTGTGTTTTTTAACCAAGCCCATGCCCCCTCCGCTGGGGAAAAAAATATACATATATCTATCTATAATTCCAGCAATGTGTGTGTGTGTGTGTGTGTGTGTGTGTGTGTGTGTGTGTGTGTGTGTGTGTGTGTGTGTGTGTGTGTGTGTGTGTGTGTGTGTGTGAGACCGCTGTTTCCCAACAACCACTGGTCCGATCTAATTGAAACTTGCCAGCTATATTGCTGGGGACTTGAGGATGTGCCTTTTCAAGATTTGATATTAATCGGACAAGTGATTCCCAAGTTATGGCCATTTATTTACCAACCAATGGCAGGACACGTGCTTAGGCGTGGCCGATGCGTCATTTAGTTACCAATCACAGGACATGTTGCTGCATGGGCGTGGCTGTGTAGGCCGGTGCACGGCCGGCCGACGATGACGTCACGTGCCGTGCTGGTTACGATGGGGATCGATCGGTGCCTTAGTTACCGTGGGGTAGCAGTGCCAATGGTAAATGGCAGCGAATGTCATGGCAAGCAAAGACAGGGAGGTAAACTTGATTTTAATTAACTCTGTGTGTGTAAGTATCACAGCAGTTGTTACTTCAATGCAAGCGATAATTTGTGGAATGATGTGAACATTCCGTACGGACACGCACTACTTTTGGATAGTGATGACTTACTGTATTCTAATAATTTCTCGATTTCTTATCCGCATTTATAGATAAACACAATGCCCTAATCCAGTCGTCGTTTATGAGAGTGAAGGAATGGCCTGTGTGGTTGTTTGAAAGTTTTTTTTTTTTTTGCATGTACGGCCACGCACATATGGGCACGCGAGAGCGAAGGAACGGCTTGTGTAGTTGTTGTTTCTGGCACGCGGTTTGAAAGTTTTTTTTTTTGTATGTACCGCCATGCACGTACCGCCATGCACGTACGGCCACACAGGAGCGAAGGAACGGCCTGTGTGGTTGTTTCTGGCAAGCGGTTTTAAAGTATATATATATATATATATTTTTTTTTTTTTGCACGTACAGCCACGCACGTATGGGCACGTGAAAGCGAAGGAACGGCTTGTGTGGTTGTTGTTTCTGGCACTCAGTTTGAGTTTTTTGCCGGGAAGGGGGGGGGGTTTGCACGTACGGCCACGCATCTACGGGCATGCACCAGTATACAAAAATGACAAAAAATGAAAAAAACACAAAAAGCATTTTGCGCTTTCTTATTTTGGAATTGTATTGATAAATTTGTGTGGTGTTGATGTGGAGCAGTCATGATGGGCTGAATGGCCTCCACCTGTGTCTAATTTCCTTGTCTTTCCTTGTGTAGTTGCTGAAATCCTTGCGATCACCCTTCCCTTTCAAGAGAGGGGCAACAAAGCTCCACTTACAGTCAGTTGGGATGATGCCCGTGCTCCAAACAGTTTTTTTCAAGGAGTTTTGCTCCCTTTCAACTGGTTCACCACAGCCTGTGTTTTCACAAAATGCAGGCAGTTTACAGTTGAGTGGAGGGTCAGCAGTATGGATAGTTACACCTGTGACATCCAATTCAACAGCTGATTGGTCAGCTTGATAAAGCAGTTCAAAGTCACCCTTCCAGCAGGCCTTCACTTTCAGACTCCTCTGTCAAGAGCTCATAACCTACACTCCAACTGCAGTAGAACGAGGGACAGACTTGGAGATATGAAATGCACTGATGCCTCTGTCAGTAGGACAAGATGACTTGACCACAGGTGATGCTCTACCTTTTGACAGATTCTTCACACATGAGCCTCCTTGTCCACCCTCAGTGAATGTACAGTTTTACACCTCAGGTCCCTGCATATGTCAGTTCTGCCATCAAGCCTGGCCTTGCAGCACTGGTCAATGATATCCAGTGTTCCTTGGGAGACAAAGTTCCTCTTCGCCTGACGGTGAGTTCCAAGCTACCCACCAGAAATATCAAAGATGGTAGTGTTGAAGGTGCTCCCTGAAACACCCAAGCCCCTTGGACTCCCTTTTTCAACCTTTTTGCAAACTCCTCAGCTACCCTTTTATCCTTGAGCATGCCAACATCCAGCCTAAGCTGGAATGTTACCATTCTCTTGTATCTGAAACGCAGCTTCAGAGTTGCTACAACAGGTCTTCAATTGGTCATGAGAAACTGAGCACTCTGGTAGACCTTTCAGTTCTTGAGCAACCTCCAGCTTCCATCAATGAGAAGATGGTCAATCTCCTTTGCCACATCACCAGCATTGAAATGCCAAGTCCAGCGATGCAGATGTGGGTCCTTAAACCATGATCCAGCCTCCCAAAGTCCATAACATCTTGTGAAGTGAAGGAACTTAGTGCTATTCTGGTTCACAGTTCCCAACTCGTGGGAACAAATACATGTCTCATAACCATCCCGATCAGTGCAGCTGATGCATTGAGATCCCCCAAGACCAGAAGAGCATCTCGCCTGGGGCACTGATCAACCACAGACTCCAGCGTGGAATAGAATGCGTCCTTCACGGTGAGATCACTCGCCTCAGTTGGAGCATATACAGAGACCAGGGAAATGACACCCAGAGAGTGACAAATCCTTAGTCTCAAAATACGCTTGTTGACTAGTGTTACCTCGATTACCATAGGAGTCAGCTGGTTGGACACAGCTACAGCAACTCCCTGGGAATGGTAACCATCAGATCAACCAGACAAGTCGTAGGTGGTATCCACCCACCATGATCTCAACACTTTCCAGTCTTCGTACCTCAGAAAGTGCTGCAATACTGATATTGAGACACTGGAGCTCAGATGAGAGCAGAGACAGGTGATCATCCTCTCTTAAAGTGATGACATTCCAGGTTCCCAACCTAAGAGACCGACCACCTCAGGTTATCCCGAGGAGACCGCCATCTGGCGGATGACACCTGAGCACCACACCAACACACACCACCCCAACACGACCCAGGTAGGTTGCCCCATGTTTTCCCCCTATGAAATAATGGGGGTCCTGAAGGCTTTGCCTCAGTTCTGTCATCTGGTGAGCTGCCCTGCAAAGGGCAGCTTCATCGGAGGTACTCCCACAGAGTGGGTTCTTCTTAGTTTGATTGGTGTTTTTCATGTATGTTGTGGAATTAAGTGGTTTACAGTGGCTGGATTGCAAATTCTGCCATCAACCACCTCGGAATTACAAACACAACTGCAGGAGGAGTGAGGGATTGGGGGACACAGGATTTGGAAGCAAACAGGGAATTGAGGAATTTGGCCTTCTCACTTGCTGGAAGCCCTGGATGATATAGTATAACTGAAATGTCTTTGGAACGTAGTTTCTGTCCCAAGATTCTTTGATTGATCAATGTACAGTCTGTCGAGTCCAAAGTTCGGTGTATTGAAATCAAACACAAAAAGTGACACATCAACATGACACTGCATAATGCAAATGGAGATGAGCTGTTCTCTTCCCCTTTCTTTCTCTCTCTCTTCATGAACATTCCTGAAAAGCACCTTCCTCTGGAAACTATGAGATGGTCGTTGAACAAGATAGAGCCAGTAATCTCTCATTCCTACAATATGGCTGCATATCTCGAAGCAGACAGAAATTCCCTGAACACTTTTACATTCACAAGATGTGAAATCCAACTTCATGATAAACACTTGTCACATTTTTATTTAACTCTATATTTCTATTTACACTATTAACAAGCATTGCAATGTCTAAGAAAATGAACACTTTGTTCCACATCAAGTTTATAGGTATAGAAGTGTTCACAACACACAGAATGGTCACTCGTAAATAATTTGTGGCAATTGCACAAAGAAGACAAAAAGGGTGGGACTGGGTGATTTTGGGAGTTCAACCAGGATGGGGTTATTGGAAGAAACCTGGAGGAACTGAGAAGGGTTGGAGGATTGAGAGAGCAGAGGGAGCAAGACTGAAGGAGAGGAGGTTAAAAAAACACATCAGCTGCCGACCTCTCCGTGATGTGAGTGCTCCACTGGCCATTTGTGCTTCAGCCTCATTTCAAGAGATGGCAATAATATTAAGAACTTTAGATTCCACAGAATTCGAGATAGAAACAGTGTCTTCAGAAAGTATTCACAACACTTGACGTTTTCACATTTTGTTGTTACTGCCTGACTTTAAAATGGATTAAATTTATATTTTTTGTCACTGTTCAACACAAAATACTCCATATAATGACAAAGTGAAAAAATGTTTTTCGAATTTTTTCAAACTTATTGAAAACGAAATAAAGTAATATATAATTTGCATGAGTATTCAACTCCCCAAGTCAATACTTTGTAGAAGCGCCTTTGGCAGTGTTTACAGCATCGAGTCTTCATGGGTATGTCTGTATCATCTTTGCACATTTCAATTTGGGTATTTTCTCCCATTCTTCCTTGCACATTTTCTCAAGCTCTGTCATTTTCTGTCAAGTTGGATGGGGAGCATCAGTGAACAACAATCTTCAAGTCTTTCAACAGATTCTCCATGGGATTCAAGTCTGGGCTTTGGCTGGGCCCTCGAGGACTTACACGTTCTTGTTCTGAAGCAATTCCAGTTGTTGCTTTGGCTGTATGCTTGGGTCATTGTCCTGTTTGAACATAAGTCTTTGCAGTAGTCTCGGGTATTTTGCACTCTGAAGCAGGTTCTCCTCAAGGATTTGCCTGTATTTGGCTCCATTCATTGTCCCCTCTATCCTTACAAGTCTCCCAGTCCCTGCCGCTGAAAATAATCTCCATAGCATGATGCTGCCACCACCATGCTTCACGGTGGGGATGGTGTTCGATGGTTGTTGATCTGTGCCCTGTTTCTGCCAGATTTAGCACTTTGCATTCAAGCCAAATAGTTCAATTTTCTTCACAACAGATACAGAATGTTTTGCCTCATGCTCTCAGCGTCTTTCACACGCCTTTTTGCAAACTCCAGGCATGCTGTCATCTCAGGAGTGGCTTCCATCTGGCCATTCTCCCATAAAGCCAAGATTTGTGAAGTGCTGCAGAGACATTTGTTCTTATGGCAGGTTCTCCCATCTCAGCCAAAGAACTCTGTAGTTCTGTCAGAGTGGTCATTGGGTTCTTGGTTGCTCAGTTTGGTCAAGCAGCCTGCTCGAGGAAGAGTCTGGATAGTTCCATATTATTTCCATTTCCTAATGATGGAGCTCACTGTGCTCTTGGAAACTTTCAACACTCTATAAATTGTTTTTTTTTCCCCCTGACCCAGATCGATGCCTCCTCAGAATTTTATCTGGGAGTTCTACGGACAGTTCCTTGGACTTCATGGTAGAGCTTCTGCTCTGACATGCAGTGTCAACTGTGGGACCTCATATTAGAAAGGTATGTTTCTTTCTAAATCATGTCCAATCAATTGAATTGGCCACAAGTGGACTCCGATCAAGTTGCAAAGACATCACAAGGATGATGAAACGAAATTGCATGCACCTGAGCTCAATTTGGGATGTCATAGCATAGGGTTTGAATATTTATTGACAAGATATTTCACCTTTTCATTTGTAATTAATTTCTAAAAAATTCTAAAAAAAAAAATTCCACTTTGACATCATGGGGTATTATGTGTAGATCGGTGACAAAAAAAATCTCAATGCAATCCATTTTAAATTAAGGTTGTAACACAACAAAATGTGAAAAAGTTAAGGGATGTGAATACTTTCTAAAAGCATTGTATATGCAGCTGATGCTTGTTTCCCAGGCCATAGAGGAGAGCATTGCTCTATTGAGCTACAGATAAAGGCCTTGATGTGAGGAGTGATGATATGTTGAAGGACAGTCGATGGATGTTAGGGTAAGGTGGCACTATGGGTACTGATCGCCACCTAAAAGTGTGGGGGGGGGGGCGGCGGTGAGGGAGACATTGCAAGTGTAAATCGCAAAAATCCAATCGTGATGACCCCTGCAAATTGTTGATTCTAGACACTCTTTGCTGTGGTGCATTCTGACCATTTAATCTTACTACCTTTGCCACATTTCTTTGAAATACATATTTTTTGACTCTTAAAATGGGAGTGCTTTTATTTTCAAGCTTCTTGGTGCCAAAGTTTATTATTGTGCTAAAAAAAACCAGATGTAAACGTCCATTTTATACTTTGATTGTTACCTTTACATTTCTTCCGAATTCTTTTCATTTTCAATCATAACCACAACTGCTTCTCCCTACCCTTGTTTAATTTTATCATTTTCCACTTGTTAGGTGCCCTTGCTGGCTTATAGCATTAGAAGTGACTATCTTGACCAGCCTCCATTATGGTTAGAGTGACCGCTCTGAGTCTGGAAGGCTTTCGCTTCAAATTCTGGCCGAGTCATACCAAAGACTTCAAAATGCTACATGCTGCTTTCTTGCTTGATGCTCAGCAGTTAAAAAGAATAGAGCAAAGTCAAACAACCATAGGTTGGTAATAATAGCACAGGCTTTGATGGGCCTAATGGCTTCTTCCTGTGTCTGATTTCTTTACCACGGTACTCATATTATTGGCTTATCTGGAATTGGAAATTCCAGATAAGGTATTGTCATCGTGCACTGTCCGTCCATCTATCTGTCCATCCGTCCATCTAAAAAATTTCGACTTCTTCAGCCAAACCGTTGGGCCAATCCAACCGAGATTTGGCGGAAACGTTCCGCTCCTGACTGGTAACGGGGCTTGCTAAGTTTGTTTCGGTCACGTGACTTTAAGGAGGTCAAAATGACCGACTTAGTAAATTTCTTCAAAAATCTTCTTCTCCGGACCCACCAGTCAGAATGCCACCAAATTTAGGTTACAACATTAGGATAGGGTCCTGATATTAAATTGCGGAGGCCATGCTGATCATGTGACCGGAAGTGTGTCAAAATGGCGGTCATGCAAATTCCTTCCAAAATCTTCTTCTCCACACATACCAGCAGAATGCTACCAAATTTGGGTTACAACATTAGGCCAGGGTAGGGATGTTAAATTGTGGAGGTCATGCCGATCCCGTGACCGGAAGTGTGTCAAAATGGCGGTCATGCAAATTCCTTCCAAAATCTTCTTCTCCACACGTACCAGTCAGAATGCTACCAAATTTGGGTTACAACATTAGGCCAGGGTAGGGATGTTAAATTGTGTAGGTCATGCCGATCTCGTGACCGGAAGTGTGTCAAAATGGCGGACTTCATAAACATTTGGGAAAATCGTGTAAATCCTTCAAAAATATTCCTCTCCAAACCCACCACTCAGAATGCTTCCAAATTTGGACTACAAAATTAGGCCAAGACCCAGATAAGTTTTAGGTCCAGTGGTCCTATTTAGATTTTTAGATATCTTGATTATTTTTTTTTCTTTTGTCCTTTCATTGTCTAATTAATTATTTTTTCATTTTAGTGGTAATTCATGTCCGTGGTGCAATTATGCCCTAAATGAAACTATTTTGGAAGCTTAGGAGAGTGGGTTTCTGCTCGACCCGATCGACTGTCAGAGCTCCTATTTAAAAGAATTCCCCCTCGAGGTGTTTCATACTCTTACGCAGAGAGATGAATGACAACATGTGCACTTATTATATGAAGCAAAACAGACCAAAAACTATAGTCACCAAAATCAAATCAATTCGTCCGAATCACACACCCAACCTGTCCACCAAGTTTTGTCCAAATCCATCCAGAACTTTTTGAGATATCCTCCTCACAGTCAAATAAACAGACAGACAGATAGGGGTGAGACAATCTCCATCCACATTCGGTGAGAGATAACAATCCTCTCAATGCAAAACGATTAGGCAATGATTCGTTCCAAATGTCATACAGTATATGCACCTACGACTGTCAGAAGTATGTTGTCGAGGAACAAAGCAAGGAAGACAATCAAAAGCGCAGTTTTCTTTGAAGGCTTTTCTGATGAGGTCTTCCCGAGATATTCTTTTGGTAGCAAAAGTTTTGCGGCACACATTGCGCCTTTGGTTTCTTACCCCGAACCACAAGGAAAGATTTTATCTGCAAAACAGGAGTAAATACGTCGGTATACTTTGCAAGAAAATATTCATTTTCAGAATATGACGATAATAAACTGCAATCGGTTTAAATGTAGAATTAAATTAAATGTAAATGTAGAAATGTAGGTTTAAATTAAATGTAGAATTGCTTTCACTCTCGACATCGTTCTTCCAAAATCTCGTACTCAGGGATGTATATGTGCTAATTCCTTCACTCTTAGTAAAACAGGGACGAAGTTTTTTCTTGAATTTTTCTTTATACTTTGCAGGCAACATATCCACTCAGGGAAGAGGAAAGTCAAAGAATGTTTTGAGGCCACAACAACCGAGGCATTAGGAGAATGAAGAGGAGGAGAACAATACTTCACCTGAAAGTAAAAAGGTTAAGTTAGTTGTATTGGGCTCATTTTAGGTAGAGATTATTATTGTGGTCAGGATAGGGGTTGAAATTTGGTGGTTCATCACATGCTTGAAGCTCTGGAGGGAACAGTGTAATTGAACTTCCTTCAGAAGGCAGTTCCACAAATCGAACAAAAGTTTGGAGGTGGGTGGCCAGCGTAAACATTTGGAGTTTAATGAAGTGAAGAATTGGAGGAGTCGGGTGGGAAGTTGTACCCCAGATGAGCTGGTGAAGGTCAGAGCACTTAGTGTGCAGAATGAGCTGGATTGGAAGAAGAGACATAAAAACCGAGAAAAAAAAAGAGGCATATGTTCATGCAATGTGGTGACGTTTCATTGAAATTGTATGTGTAGTTTCAGAGAAGAAGTTGCAAGTATTTGTGGACAGAGAGATGGATGACACGCCATCCCAGAAGCACCCCAGAACTACATTCCATACGAACTAAAAATTAGGAGGTGGAGATGAATTGGTCATGTGTTAAACATGGAGGATCAGGTTATATCAAAAAGAGCAATATGCTGGGCACCTGACAGGAAGAGAAGGGTTGGATAACCAAGAAAGGCCTGGGATGTATCGTCGAGAAGGAAATGAAAGGAATGAAGGTCACCTGACATGAAATCGGAACAGGGGCTCAAGACCGACGGAAATGGCAAAAGTTCATAAGAAGCTCCATACGTCAGGCAACATGATTGCAAGAAATCTCATAAGCAAACAACATAAGCAAGCAATAATATATATTCCAATCGATAGGGGTAAATATAAAGATAAAGGCATTTCTTTGTGTTCGTCGTAATCTTAGCTATCAGAGCTAATACGCCAAAATCACCTCCGCCAAGACCGAGATTAATGCACAGAGTATATTTTAAGCAGGTTTCCTCGAGGATATCGGTGAAGAAGTGTTCATTTAGGGCCTTTGAAGAACGTTAAGGTGAGACGTTTGAAGGTAATCACGTGACCCGGAAGTGCTTTGACGTTGACCCGGGAAGAAGAAAAGGTCTTCTTGTATATGGCAGCTAAGATGCCAGGGTAGCCAACATTTCTTGGAAGTGTGACTGTGTCACTGATGCAGTGTCCCTCTACCAGTACACACTGGTACTCATTTCATCAACCTGGGAAGGATGACAGACTGAATAAACCCTCTGGTGTGTTAATTCAGCAGCCAACAGGGCTTGAACTCAGGACTCTAGGATCCCAAGCTGCCACCCTAACCACTAAGCCAACACCCAGCTCTTGGGGAAAGACAAATGTTCATTCTACTTTGTCTTCTTCTATTACTTCAAAAAGGATGAATCATTTTATTTCATTTTTCTATGCTCATTTGGTAGTGCAGCATTGCAGTCCTAGTCCAACCTTTTACGATAATTGTAGTTAATGGAGGTGCTACCGACTATTATCTGCACAGACTGCTGTGCAATTATCCATGGCCTTTTGCATCCAAATTGTTTTCTTCGGCATCCACTGTCCACGGTTGTACTAAACTAGTTTTTGAAAAATTTACGCTTTGTTGTCAATTGTGATTTCAAGGATTGAAAACTTGATGAAGAGCGGTACCCAGCTGATGATCCAGATAGTCGGAAAACCAGTCGTGTGTGTGTGTGTTTGTGTGTGTATTTGATTTTTTATCCCTATTGTTGTTAGCATTGTTGGGTATTGTGGACACTGCTCGAAGGCAGTAGGACGGGGCATTCCGCCTTCAAATTACTGCTCAATCTGGCTTTGGTCAACAAAGCGATGTGTAATGTGAAAAATGATTCCAGATTAGGTATGCTCCTCAAATGCTGTAACTTGATCATATGAGATGAAAGTACCACGTTGCACAAGCAGGCTTTCGAAGCACTTGACCAAACTCTCGAAGATATTTGACAAAACGGTACTCCCATGTGCGGAGTGACAGTTCTTCTTGCTGGTGATTTCAGACAAGCTTTGCCCATAATTTGGTGGGGTACTCAAGCCGATCCAGTCAATGCGAGTCTAAAATCGTCAGTGCTGTGGCAAAATGTTGAAAAAAATGACCCTGCATATCAATATGCGCTTGCACTTAGGAGAAGATCATAGTGCACAACAGTTCGCCACTCTTCTTCTCAACATTGGTGATGGTAAAATCGAACCCAATACCAGTGATGGCCTCATCCTCCTTCATGAAAATCTGGCTGCAGTGGTGAGTTCTGAAAACATTTCACAAACAGCATGTTTCCTCATTTTTAGCTGACCTGAAACGTACTTGTGGAGAGCTTATGGGATGGCACGTTGTCAGTCAGTCATTCAGTCAGTCAGTTAGTCAGTCCATCTGTAAATAAACACTTGCGACTTCTCAGAAACCACACACACAATTTCAATGAAACTTGACCACAACCTTCATCACCCAGTATGTACCAAAGTTTGTTCACAGCATTAAACAAAAAAAAGCGGGTCCTACGGAGGTCAACGGTGGGTTGCCCCCCAAAATATTTATTTGCTTTCTTCTCCGGAACCGCACACACAATTTTGATGAAACTTGATTACAACCATCACCACCCGTGATGTGCCAAAGTTTGTTCACGCTATTTAGAAAGGGGGTTTATTATTCTACCAGGTGAGTGTCCAGGGGTATTGCTCCTATTTTTCACAAAATTATGGAGACACTGATTGGGTGTCGCAACGGGCAATACTTGGCCCATGAAACAACATCGTTCATACACTGAATCGATGAATATTGGAGTGTGTGCCCAGTGAAGAAGTCACCGATAAATCCATTGACACTGTTCCGGATGTGGATCAAATCGTATACTGCCCTGTCGAGTTCCTGAACTCGCTACATCCTCCAGGCATGTCACCTCATGAGCTGAAATTGAAAGTCGGGACACCAATCATGCTTCTTCGCATGCGGGATTCCCCAAAATTGTACAGCGGAACTTGGTTGGTCATGCGGCAGCTGAAGAAAAATCCCACAGAAGCCATGATCTCTGTCGGAGAGGTCTCAGGAGAGAATGTGTTAATTCCCCATATACCACTCATTCCCAGCAACTGTCCATTGAAATTCAAGCGGCTCCAATTCCCAGCATCTCTGTAAACAATAAACAAGACACGAGGACAAATGCTGCACCAAGCAGGACTCCATCTCGCCCAACCATGTTTTTCATGTGGCTAGCTTTATGTCAGATGCTGCAGAGTTAGGACTGGAATGAATCTGTTCATATATACATATGATGGATGAACCAGGAATATCGTATACCCAGAAGTTCTCACATAAAATAAGTCTGATTCAGTCAGTGAGTAACAAAGCCTACAATCTCCAATCCATCAAAGATGGGTATTCTGCTGGTATATTGAACAAAAAAGGCTCTGGCAAAAATGCTAGTTAGAACTATCGTATATGAGAGTTGTACTTTTATATAATACAGTAATCTGCAGAGAATTATTACAGGAAAGGAATGTTATTTTTGCCTGGGGGAAGAAAAGAGGAAAGGCAAGATAGATAAAAGGGGGAAAAAGCAGGGAAGCAATTCAAAAGTTGCGGGACTGAAGGTTTGTAAGTGAATGAGAAGCACTCATTAATTCTGTGAGGGGCCAATGTGCCTTTTTTAAACACGATGTAATGCTTGTAAAAGAGGTGTCACACACAAACCTCACACACGTGGACATTGAAACGAATACTCGAGACGCAACACAGGACTGTTAGATGAGACAAACACAGCCACTGAGCTTGGGGGAATGCCAGATAATTCTGGGTACCAGCAATGTCACAACAATGGCGCTGCATTTCTCAAGAAAATGTCAAAAAAAATGAGCAATTTGGTGGCCATCTTGTTTTTTTTGGAAATTTGAATGTCCAAAATTCAAAATTCTTCTTGGGAACCATAAGTTTTGGATTCAGTATACTGCATTCAAATTATGTTATAAAGTCAGGTTCCCAACTTCTACCCCCAAATTCTGCCAACAGTTGTATTTATGAGAAATCAATCCTGTCTAATGGACAGCAATGGCAAGTCCGTTCACTTTCACTGAAATATTAATGTCGAGAAAGGTGACAAAGGTGCCTGAAACCTCCCATGTGAAATTGTGGGCTGGGTGTAAGGAATTCATAAAGTTAATAAACCGTTCAAGATACCCTCTGCTACAGGGATGCAACACAGAGGCAGTGATTGCAAGTAATTGGTGGAATTGCCACTGATTTAATTGGTGGAAAATTTGATCCAACCAGGCTGATTATGTGGGAATAATCCATCTGATTTGTAATCACTAACCAACGATAGTTCAGGATCAGATCACGGCAAATCACGTACGTGCGATAACAAACACACGACAATGTGGAGAGATGCATGGAATTAACTTCCTTTTTCATCCTTGACAAATACTTGCAGAGTACCTGCCCGACAGGTGATCTTGTTCCAAGCATGAAACACGTTCTTCGGACGCATATTTTTATTTGGGTAATGTATAGATAAGTGATAGCTCTGTATATGCAAAAAATAAATAACGCGGGTTACATCCATGAAGTAAAAACATACCGACTGCTTAAAATTCAAAACACCTCACTGCACTGAAAGGTGGGGACAGGAATACTGTGCTGTAAATGGTGGAGACTTGTTATACCCCCCACCCCCCCCCCCAAAAAAAAACACCGGTGAAGACAAAAAAACACCCCTGTACATTAAGTGGGGTCAAGCTAATCCTCTGCAGCAAGTCTGGATGTAATTGGCCAAAAACTGAAGGAGTAGCGTGACAAACAAACAATCCCACGAACAAACAATCCCACAAACAAACACCGGTCCGTGAATTATAGTAAAATATATAGCTTCAAATTAATTGTATAAAATAGTACAAAGTTAAATTCTCATCTCCATAATTATTGTCATCACCATCACCATCACCACTCGTTCCACATCATCGGTTCATCCACAGCAATTTATAGGCAGAGAAATACACTGGGTAGTTTGTCATTGCCTTCACAGTGAGATGAGGGTTTGAACTTGCAATCAATCATTTGCAAAACAGAAGCTCAGCCATTTAATCAAATCCAGATCCTCAAGTGCAGACTTAATAGTACACATATATACATATATAGTTTATGGATAATAATAAATTGTTTTTGATACAATAAAAAACATGAATTTGCAAATGTGCATCGAATCTAAGAACGCAAAATATTTATTTCATAATGAACGTTTTTAAAATATTTGTTTAAATAACTAAGTAATTCAACTTGCTGAGCAAAACGCACACCTTTTTTTTTGAGAGCAGTTTCCAGATCCTCGGCTCCACAACTCCAAACAAGTCCACAATGCTCCGAGGAGCGCAGTTCAGGTCGACAGGGCAGTGACTCATTCAAGAATATTCATTTATTCATTCATGTGCAGCAATTGGCTGCTTGTGACTGAGGCGTAACTCAGCCCTGAAGATGAATTCAGTGATTTTTTTTTTCCATCTGTGTGCAGCTTCTGGTTGTGGCGTTGATGCAGTGCCTCCTGCAGGTCAGGGCAGGAACTTGGATCTTTGTGAGGGTGCCGATTCGTGGTGAACTCTTGTGAAAGCCAATTCATTTAATGTCCTCAGGCAACCGTTGCTGGTAAATGATCAAGACTAGAGACAACATGACAGGAATGAACACGTCCGTAAGAGCATATTTGCCAGTGATGGTTCCATTGATGCTTGAAGCTGTGCAAGTGTTGGAAAGGGTTGACAGGATGGCCTATCGGCGTACACACTTGCCTCGAAGCCGTCTCGTCTGGATTCAAATCCAGACCCAGCTATAAACTACCATCCCGGTTTTTCACAGGCAGAGTGATTACCTCACACACAAAGCAAAAAGCTGGGCGAAGGAATTGTTTTACTTTGTCTTCTTCACTTTCAGTAAGCATTTCATAAGGTACCACATAGGTGCTTGTTAACTATGGTGAGGCCTTGTGGTTTGGCTCGTGTAGTAGTTTACTGGATTGTGAACTGGATTCATGATCATGCATAAAGAGTGTCTGGGAGTGGGATGATGTCTGGTTGGAAAGATGGAAGTAGTGGGGTACCTCATGGATCGGTACATTATGATTTACCATCAAATACCACCCGTCACTTCACTGACTGGTGTGAGGAGGCGATGGGAGCAAGAGAAAGAGAGCTGGGAGAGGAAGGGAGAGAGGGGGGATAGGAAGAGAGATACAGGAGAGAGGTGTAGGAGGACAAAGAGAGCAGGGGGAGAGAGGATGGGTGGGGTAACAAGAAGGAGGGCAATGAAGAGGGTGGAGCTAGGAAAAGGGGAGCAAGGAAGGAGGAAAGAGCGGGGGGGGGTGAAAGTGACGCCTCACCACGTGTCACTATACACTCTGTCACTAAGGGGTGGGAGCGAGATAGAGAGACAGAGACAGGAGAGAGAGAAAGAGAGAGAGGCAGGTGAGAGGAAGAGAGAGAGAGTGACAGGGGAAAGAGGGAGCGAGAGACGAGGGGAGAGAGAGAGGAGGGAGCGAGGAGGGGAGAGAGGGGAGAGAGAGAGGAGGGAGCAATGAGTGGGGGGAGAGTGAGTAAGAGGAGAGAGGGAGGGGAGAGAGGGGAGGGGAGAGAGGGGAGGAGAGAGTGCGAAGGGGAGAAGTGTGGAGGGGAGGGATTCCAGCAGATGTGATGCCCAGTTTAACATCCATCCGAGAGACGGTGCACACATTGATGAATCACCTTGCTTGTGAAACACTGGATGACAGTTTATAGCTGGGTCAGGCGTGAGCAGGGGTGGAAGGCAGTGTGAGGGTAAGGGAAGGAAAGGCAGCGTAAGAGGAAGAGAAGGTGGCATGAGGGGAGCGGAAGGTAAGGGTGATAAAATGTGTCCAAACAGCAACATTTCTTTTAAACCGCTGAGATCTATATGAAACCAGGCAGGAGTATTGAAAAACCCACGCTATCTACTTAGCAAATTCAAAACTAAACCATCAGTCCTTAACAATGTGGGAGGGGTGGGGGAGCAGGGGTGGGATAGAGGGAGAGGGATGGGAGAGAGAGAGAGAGAGGGGGGGGATAGTGGTGTGATGGAGAGTGAGTGGTGAGAGAGAGATTGGGGACAGAGAAGGGGAGAGTGAGGTGATAGGAGAGGGAGAGGAGAGAGGGGGAGGGGGAAGAGAGAGAGGAGGGGGGAGAGAGGAGGGAAGAGTGAGGAGGGGAGAAAAAGGGAGGAGGGATTCCAGCAGATGTGACATCCAGTTTCACGGCTCACACATTGATGAATCACCATGCTTGTGAAACACCGGGATGACAATTTATTACTGGGTCGGGATTCAAACCCAGGTGAGACAACTTAGAGCAAGTGTGCATACCTCTTGGCTATCCTGCCATGATGTTCAGGAAAAGTTACATTTTTTTTCTTTTTTAGTATTTATCCAATGAAATAGTTGATAAGGAATGGCTGGCTTGGCAAGTGATTACTGATCAGATTAATTACCATACACCTGCTGGAGATGCCATAAATATCAAACATGTCTGAATTAGACAAATGAACACATTTTTAGCAGTCAGAAATGCTGCTAAGTTCAATTCTGGAGGTTAAATTTGGTAATACACCTTTGTTTAAGAGGTTCTCAGGGTTATGGCATGTGCGGAAATGAAATAAAGCCACAAATGCTGGCGTCTCCGGCTGTTTAGAAGCATTGCAATGTATCCAGTGATTCTTGGTGATGATGATCAAGCATTTGATAATATGAGTGAGGAAAGTGAAAAAAGCTTAATCGTTAAGAAATCGTTGCAGCCTGTTCAATGTCAAGGCATGGTTGAGCAGGCCAAAAAACATGGTGGCTTCAGACCCCAGCAAGGTTACCCAGGATATGCATTAAGACCGCATCGAGAATGAGGTGCCAAGGATGTGCCTGATAAAAGATATAATGAAATAAGGCCGTTAGTTATTTTCAAAAGGGGTGTTTTAATTAACCCAAACACATAATTTTCAGTCATGCACTTTTTTGTTTGTTTGTTTTTGTTTGTATACACTGTCGAGGACGCAATGGTTGCTAACTTCCTTGGAGCTCCCTTAGTATGTATGCAAAATTTAAGGCTGCAAGGTTTCATGGTTTTGGAGTCATGGAGGAGACAGACACACATACACACATTTATTAGTATACATTTATTTATTTATTGGAGAGGTTCTGGGCTGAAAGGATCAAAACCTCGATGATAAATGGTGCCCAGCTGATGATCCAGGCTGTTGGGAAATCAGTAAATTGCTTATAAGTTAAGGTTATAACTTCAAATAAAACAGCTTTTGTAAATACTTACCAACCAGTACTGTGTGTGTGTGTGTATGTTTGTGTTTGTGTGTGTGTGTGTGTGTGTGTGTGTGTGTGTGTGTGTGTGTGTGTGTGTGTGTGTGTGTGTGTGTGTGTGTGTGTGTGTGTGTGTGTGTGTGTGTGTGTGTGTGTGTGTGTGTTGTTACGGATTTCAGAATCCGATCCAACGAATGCATACAAACATCCAGGTCCTCAGACAGTTATTTCCCTAAATGCATGTCCAGGATAGACCTATCCCCACGTCTGGTGGGATTCTAAATGTGATGCATTGAGAAGGGTAATGAATAGATTCCCTCTCTTATGGAAAGCTCCTCTTTCTCTTTACGATAGACACATTCATGCACGTGAGATAGCGTTAGTCCAACGGAGGCTCGACACCCGCCTTTTTCCATCGATGTTGACACCCGTTCCTTTCACCGACGTGGACGCCCACCTTTTTCCATCTCCATTTGACACTGCATTCAGCAGCTCTACGGATGCCAACTGGCTCTTTTTTACATCAGGCTGAACATTGAGGTGATAATTGTTGACATTTTATGAGCGCTTCACGTTTTCGCTCGGTAATTCTGACAAATGGCTGCTTTTTGCCATTCGTCCAGCACCACAGGCATGTCATTGTGGGCCAGGAGTGATCACGGGACAGGCAAGTTGTCAGGGAAACTATTCACAAATGGGGCGGGGTGAATTTGGCTTGACTCTGTGCCTGCCCAGACGGGCTGCCTATAAAAAGAGGATGAGAGGTCCGTTCTATGTGGATCAGTCGACAATGAGTCAGTTTGTGTCAGTTGCGTCAGTGAGTCGGTGACAGCCTCAGCGCCTCACATTTCCTCACAGCTCCTCAGTGTCTCACAGCGTCTCACACCGCCTCACAGCACCTCACAGTTCCTCACAGCGCCTCAGCACTTCACAGTGCCTCACAACTCCAAACAGTTGTCCATCGGTTGTGGCTCCTGGTGGCTCCTGGCAGTGGGTGATGCTCGGACCGTTAATGCTCCTTCTGTTCGAGACCTGCTCTTGGCGTCCCTGGTTCCTGGGCGCTTGCAACGGACAAGGCACGCTCACACATTTCAGGGCGTTTTTATTTGGCGTACGACTTCTATTTGGAGAGCAAGACAATTTCTCTTCCCACCCTGAATGATCTGCTGGGTACCCTTGTCTGTGTTTAATTGTTAAATGAGGCATAGAGATGAGCATCTGCTCTGTCTCTTTTTATATCAGTGCCTGATTAATTGTTTAATTCCTTGCGATCATTTTGATTGATTTGGCCTGATTAATTCTTCATTTGTTTGCGATTATTTTGAATGGTTTGAATTTACTAATTTTTACCAAACGGAAATAAAAAGTTCTTTTTATTTATTTATTTTCTTATTAATAAATTGCTCTGTTGATGTTCCAAACTGTCCGTGCTTGTCCTTTCCTTCCATTGATCCAGCATTGTCCGAACCGAGATAGACTGGGAGGTAATTACCACACAAATTGACAAATAATAGTCAGCACGAACCAGTGGTTAAACGCTCGTCCGCTCTAATGAAGATCTAACCAAGAAAAGATTGGTGCTTTGCCGAGGGCACGCTCCCCTTTCAGGAAACCACGTGACCTCTTGTTAAACGGCATAATTAGATGGTGGACACGAACTCGCGATTAACTGAGTGGTGTTCGTGGTTATCAAGCAGCCCACCATACCACAAAGTTAATTGTGAGCGGTGGCCCCAGGTCCGGCTCTTCCGAGGACAACAGGGGAATAAACCCCCTCATAATTCACTCGGTACCTGTGGCCGTAACAATATTTATATATACATACATATATGAAGACCAGAAGGGGAAAACCAGAGATGTCACTTTTTATAAATTTCAGGGTTATTGCACCTGCCAATAGTTGGCAACATAAGGTTTCCTCTCACAATATTACTTTAACAAATAACCAGGGGTGTCACATAATTTATATGGTATAAAGTTTAGCCGTGCAATGAAAAAAACAAGTGTTGTCAAAGCTGAACAAGTGGAAACCCAGAGTTGTCAGTACTTTACTCCTGGTTATCTCCCTTTCATTCATGTTAACTGTTCCACCATAATATTCAGAGTTGAGAAACTAAAAAATGAAAGGCTGTAAAACTTTCACAGCTTAAACTCTGAGCACTGCAATGGTTTATTTGGTTATATCATGGGCTCCGTAGTTGGTGCATATCGTGGTTCAAGCCTGGTCAAACCTTTATTGTGACTTTTATGGGACCCATGCCGTGGCTTAATGGTTAGCGCGTCTGAGTACCCATCCTCATTCGATGTACCCACTGCCCAATCAACCTGCTTAGGTATATGATGGAGTCACATGAGGTGACTTCAGCTATCGCGGGGGTGGTTTATCCTTGGTTTCCTCCCGGTTTTCCATCGTATTAAGTAGTACGGAGTAAGAAATGGAGAATCCGTCATCATATAAGCGAGATACCCTTGAGTATGGCGTTGAACATCAATCAAACAAAAAAACAATGACCGTTTAATGTTGAAAAAAATAATCTGTGATCACCAAAGTCATGTAATGTATGCTAATAACCAACAAGCATGAATTTGCTACACATCCTGGGTTAAAATTGCATGGCAATTATTAAACAAGGGAATAACCAGTGATGTCAGTTTGCAACATTGATTCGTTCTTTGCTCTTAAATTAAATAACACAGAAGCTTGGCAAATGCTACATGCTTAATTTGATCGGCCAATGATCACTCTTCCTTTTACTGGAAAAGAAATCTATATGACAGTTATTAAACAGTCCACCAAAGTCTTGAAACTTTGTTTTTCAGTTTCTTCAAAATTGACTTATCCTGACATCTCTGGTTTTCCCCTTGTGGTCTTCATATATTTATATACATACAAATATATATATATATACATATATATTGTTGTGGGCCGGGGGTCGGTGGCAAGAACAACCGCTAGGTGGGGAAGCTTACACCATTTCCCACCAGACTCCCCGGAATTGTAGGCCGTCGCTCGGATAACTCCGCGAGCCGGTGGGTCGATTAATTGACTGTGAAATGCCAATATCTCGACCACGTGGCATAGGGTTAATTGTCTAGATCCAATATACCTTAGTAACCACGCAGCCTTGGCTACCGGGGATTCACGCCCTCGGAACGTCTGGCCGAACCGGATCACTCTACCACCTATGGTAGAATATCAACTTCCACCTACCAACTCCAGCTCGGATACAGTCGAGCAGGCCTGCCCAGGACGTCCCGGCTTCGATGTACCAATTACCGGGGGTGAAACCCCGTCTAAACTCGGATACGAACCATGCTGGAACAATATAAGGAGGGACAGAAACAGACTGGGTTCATTTCTTATAAATTTATTAACAGTAAAAAGACACAGGCAAGACTTACCGCGAATATGCAAGGAATATTTACAAGGATTCAAGCACTTACACAGATCTACTTAAAGACAGGCCCACACACACACACACACACACACACACACACACACACACACACACACACACACACACACACACACACACACACACACACACACACGAAAGGAAACCCAGAGTTCTTTATTGGACCCTCCAGCCAATGAGAGAGAGACGAGCTGGGGGGCAGAGTCTGGATGGGAACCTGGCCATCGGAGAAAGGGGGTACTCCGTGCTGTGGCACCTGCCAATGGTCGTCGGCCTGGTCCCAGTCACACGTGGGGCACTCCTGGTTTATGGCGGAGCTTGGGTGGTGAGTAGTCGGGGTCAAAACCAGCCAAGAACTCCTCGTAACAGCCACCATGAACAAACTGGTTCCTCAGCCACCGTGAACAAACTGGTTCTTCAGCCACCGTGAACAAACTGGTTCCTCAGCCACCGCGACCAAACTGGTTCTTCAGCCACGATGAACAAACTGGTTCTTCAGCCACTGTGAACAAACTGGTTCTTCCGCCACCGTGAACAAACTGGTCCCTCGCAACCGCTACTCGTAACCACTGCTCATAACCAACAAGAACTTCTGTCCACAGAACTCCTCCTTTCACTACTCCACACAGCCCTCGCACCCCTCCTCCTTCCTCAGATGTGCCCCTCTCTTAAATACCACGAGAGGGAAAAAAGAATGCTTTCGTACGGGGCGGAGCTCCGTGAAGCACGCGCCAGTGTCTGCCTTGATTGGACAGGGTTCCACGGCATGCTCTTCCTGGGTGGGTTTCGGGTTGGGCGAGCAAAGCGCCTGCTCAGTAGGAGGCTGGATGGTTCACTGGATGTTGTATTGGAGGATATGGGGTTTGAAGATATAACCTACCTAAACCAACGCAACGCACAGCCTGTCGTCCCACTAGACCGAAAGGAGGGGTTCTAACTACACACATACTTAACGACATAACTGACGTTTTGGACCTGTATGTTGAATGCAAATGGTTTCCAGATCCGTAACAATATATATATATATATATATATATATATATATATATATATATATATATATATATATATATATATATATATATATATATGTATATATATATATATATATATATATATATATATATATATATATATATATATATATATATATATATATATATATATAGTTACGGCTGTGGACATTCGCATTACACCATAAAGGGCCTGTAGGTGAGATATCTCTAAGTACATGTGTAGTTAGCCCAAACCCGTTCTATAGAGGGAATTGATGTGATCCATTCGGGCTGCGATCCTTTGAGTTAGGCGTTTTTCTTTTTCACTCTTTTATTTCAAACACACAACATTTCAACAACCACGCCATCCCCATCACAGCGCCAACCACACTGCAACCACGCCACCTCCACCATCTACGCTACCACATCTTCGCCACTCGCCATTCAACAGGCTCCGTGCGGTTACGATCTCCGTGGAGGAACAAACAAAAACCAACAAGGATACTCGGTGGGCTTTTCCCGCCTGTTTTTCCCGTCTGACTTCCCCGCGCTTTGGTGTGGAGGAAGAGCGATGCAGGTCAAAGGTCAGAGGTCATGTAAAGGTGGGGCCTCTTTTTAGGGGACTAATTCTCTGGCTCCGAGCCAAAAACTGACTCCCTCGGCCCCGGACGGAGCGGGGTGGAGGGAAAGCGTGAGGGAACGCCTTTTTCGGGAACCCTCTCGAAGGAAGGTGGAGCCGAGAACGGGTCGGGGCGAAGGGCGGAGCCCCGGGCGATAAAAGACGGACACGGGCGGGTGCAAGGAGCGCTTTTTCTTCCTCTTGGCTGGTGGTTCGGTTGGTTTTTGTGGAGAGTTGGTCTTCAGGAAGAGGTCCTGTGCCCGCGCCTTGGCGAGCGGCCCCGTCACGAAGGCACGGACGGGAGACACGGCGGCGCCTGTTGCGAGGTGGACCTGTACGTCCGGATGGGGAGTGCCGGAGAGGGTTCACCGGCCGCGAAGAGGTCGGGGCTGGGCGCGACCACGCTGACGGTTGCGGGAGAGAGACTCACCAGCCAAAGGGAAGTCGCGACTTCTTTCTTTCTTTTCTTTGGGGTTTTTGTATGGATATTGTGGCGCCGTGTCTCGTAAAGTAGAACTGTTTAAGTGTTGCCGTGTGTATGCGTATTCGGTTGTAGCTCTGCATCGTTTCTTTTGTTTTAATTGCCTTATGTGCATTTTGATTGTGTATTGCTGTAAATACGTGCCTTACATGCTTGTCTGTGTGTGCGTGTGAATAAAATGCTTGCTTGTTGAACTGTGCCCGTTTCGCTTTGTCTTTTCTCTATTGACCCTCCATCTTGCATCAAGGAAAGGGGTTCGTAGTGGGTGCAACATCCCAGTAATTAATCGGAACCGTCAGGGCCGACGATAACACCGCTCGGTTATCACTGTAGCACGGAACGGACCGCTTAAGTGGTTCGTGTCCGGAGTCCGCCGATGGTCGACCATCCGTGCAGGTACTTAGGTCGATCAAATTTGGCGAGCAACCCTATCCTGCGCGGGTGGGAAATTGGCACAGTCGTGGTGGGGTTAAACCCCCACCCGTGACTAGCTCCCGGCGTTGTTCCGAGAGGGTCATGACAGAATTGTCCGTCCGGAGGGCGACGTGCCGCGATTCGAGTTACGCGGCCGTCCGCACGCCGGCAGGCGTGAATTCGCAACAATATATATTGTGGTTGACGAAATTCGCAAACCACCATTCAGGTCCCGTAGGTGAGATATCTCTGTAAGTATATGTGTAGTTAGGCCCAAACCCGTTGTTTAGAGGGAATAAATGTCATTCATTCGGGCTGCGACCCTTTTAGATAGCCGTTTTTCTTTTACTATCTTTATTTTGGACCAGCCGCCATTACTACCACCACAACCACCACCAACCACGTCTCAACAGCCATCACACAACAACCACCAACCGCAACGCCGCTTCACAACAACAGCCACGACCCTTGCCGTCACATCTCGCTCTCGCAACCATCGCATCACCGCCATTCCCGCGCCGCTTGTGGGCACCGATCCTGGACTCGTACAGGGCGCGCACCGAGCAGCGGGTGCAAAAACACCAGCCTTTCCGAGAAATCGGATCAAGAATCATTCACGCCCACTTCTGTTCCGTCCTTTCGGCGAGCGTGGGGCGATTTGGCGTCGGAGTATAATCGCTATATGCAGATTCGCGGATCAAGAATGATTCACGCCCACTTTTCCTCTGTCCAATGGGGAGTGTGGCTCCGCCCCCGAACGATTCCTGATCCAAAAATCTGCATATGCTTTCTCCTGTCGCACTATAAAGCGCCGAGCGCGGGGCAAATCGAGGCAGTTGGACGGAGTTGAGTGTTTCGAGTCAAGAGTGGGCAGTTGGGAAGAGTTAGCAGTTGAGAAGAAGCAGTTGGACGGAGTTGAGTGTTTCGAGTCAAGAGTGGGCAGTTGGGAAGAGTTAGCAGTTGAGAAGAAGCAGTTGGACGGAGTTGAGAAGAGTGGAGAGTGGGAGAGTTGGAGAGTTGTGGCGGCGGCGAAGGCAGTCGAGAGAGTGTCTGTCGGGGTCCGGGGAGGCTGGAGAAGCCAAGGATCTTTATGGAGGTCTGCGCTCGTGTCAGAGTCGGGGAGCTGCAGAGAGGGGAGGCCGGTAACGCGACCGAGGTCGCGGTGGAGTCGCTCGTCGCGGGACCCAAGCCAGCGAGATATACTCTTCCCCCCCGAGCATCAACAACCCCCCTCCTGTTTCCCCCCGTGCTGAGATAGTGTGAGAAGGGGGCCCCGTTCCCACCCCATTCCAGGCAGTGCCAGCGAGGCCCGCGGAGTCGGGGCGCTGCCGCCATTTTGCGGCTCATCACCAGACGGGTAGGCTTGATGCGGTCTCGGCCCCAGGCCCATCTGCCCCCCTCATCGTTGAGGGTGGCCCCTTCCTTTTTCTTTTGCTTTGAGTATATGTGTTGTCGGCGCCGTCTGTGAAGTAAAACTGTATAAGTGTTGCCGTGTGCTCGGTAGTCGGTAGTAGATCTGCATTGTTACATTTGCTTTTTGTGCAGAATTGTTGTGTTTCTTCTACTTTTACATTTGCTTTTGGTGTATAATTGTATATGTGTGCTTTCCATTTGCCGCGGAATAAATGTGCTTTATGTTGAACTGTTTTTCCCGTTTTGCTTCGTCTTTTCTTTTATTGAATCTCCATCTTACTTCACGTAAAGGGTTGGTCGTGGGCTAAATACGCCCAATAATTAATCGAACCGTCGAGGTTGACGATAACACCGCTCGGTTATCCCGATAGTACGGAACGGGTCGCTTAAAGTGGCCCGTGTCCGAAGTCGACCTGCGCGAGGTGCGATCGCCCGGTCTACCCTCCGTGTGGGTACTTAGGTAGGTCAAATTTGGCGAACAACAACCCTATCCCACGCGGGGGGCCGATTGGCACGATCGTGGTGAGGCCGAAAGGCCCACCCGTGACTAGTTCCCGGCGTTAGTCCGAGAGGGTCACGACGGGATTGTCCGTCCGGTGGGCGACGTGCCGCGATTCGAGTTACGTGGCCGCTCGCACGCCGGCGGGCGCGAATCCACAACACTGTTGTCAGGAGTGGGACACAAACCCATCCCCCTCCTCGCGGCACTGGTATCGGAGAGCGGGAAAACGGGCTCTCCTGTCTCCAGCTAAATTCACGGGAATCGGTCCAGGGGTGAGAGGAGCGACCCCCGATTCCCTCCAAATTACGAGCGATTCAAATTAACCCTTTACGAGAAATAAGATGGCGTCTCAAGGCGAGCGGAAGCCGGGGGTATTAGAAATGTATATGTGTAGTAATGTAGGATCCATGTTCCAGGATGAAAACCCCGTGCAGGAAATGTTGGTTGTGCAGGAACACGAACTCGCCCAACTGAACCCAGAGCCCGAAATAGGTGCGGCGGCGGCCGCGGTGTATGATACCTCCCCTCCCCCTCTCCGCCAAACCCCCCTGATCCTTGCCGAATCGGCTCAGCTGAGTGCACCCGACATGGACCAGCTATACGCCATGCTGGCGGCAATGAACAAGCAAATGGAAACGAATGCGCATGAAATCAAAAACGAAATAAAAAGCATGAACAAGCAAATGAAAGAACTGCGGGGTGCGACGCAGAACATGGGCCGAAGCCTGCAGGCGGGCATGAAGGCAGTAACCAGGGAGTTTAAAATGGCGACTCCACGTGTGGGAGCGAACGAGCTGGGAGGGAGTGCAACGGCTGTCAGGCCGCGGTGGAGGCGGGTGACAAAGTAATTCAGGAGACGTGTTGGGCGAGGGTCGTGACGGAAAAAGTGACGGTGACCGAGAGGGAAAAACTAATTGGGGTGACGGAGACGTGCACGAGGGAGATAACAAGGGAAGAGACGGAAATAATAGTTGAGACAAGGGAGGTAAAGGGTGAAGAGGTGACTGAGTTGGCAGAGACACGGGAGATGGGAACGATAGAGGAAAGACTACACGATGAAAATGGGGTGGAAGAAACTAAAGACGAACACACACACACACACAGAGGTGGTGGAGGATAATGGGGGCGAGCTGGTGGACTGGGTGGATACCCAGTGCGAGCAGCGGGATGGCCTCCTCCAGGAACGAGGGGAGGGAGTATGCCCCCTTGAGGCGAGTCACGACCAGGTGGGTTCGGTCGTGTTTTGCGAGGTCGAGGGGAGGAGTGCTGCGGACGGGTGCACGGAAAGCTTGGGGGGTATAGAGGCCCCGGAGACTCTTGTGGGGACACGAATCCCCAGTGTGGTTGTCCCGGGGTGTGTGGTGTCGAGGTGTGTGTTCACGAGTGTGGCGAAATGCGTGCTGCAACGCACGCATGGCGTGGGTGCAAGGGCGTGTGTGAGAGCGACCGGGTGGGTGACAAAGACCCCGTGTGTGGAAGCGACCCCGTGTGTGAGTGGTGTGGTGGCGACTGTGCCGGAGTACGTGCTTCCCAGCACGCCATGTGTAAAAGGGGCACCGCAAGTGGAAGAGGCCGTGTGTGTGAGTGAAACGGCCAGTATGAATGGAGCACCACGTGTGAGTGGTATGGGTAGTGTGAGGGAAATGGCATGCGTGAGTGAGCGGCCGAGTGTGAGAAAGACAGCGTGTGCAAGGTCGCTGTGTGTGAGGGAGATGTCGGTGGGCATGTGTGAACATGCAGCCGTGTCTCCCGGGGCGAACGTAATGGAGTGGAGTATGAGCGTCGTAACACGCAGGTGTGCGTGGGTGGAATGGAGACTACGACGGCGACATGTGATGGACAAAAGCCAGGTAGCGGCTGTAGCTGTTTCGGGGACCGTGCCAGGTTCACCCAGCAGCGAGCGCGAGGTCCGTGCTGTGCAACGCACGAGGCCCCCACGTGCTCGCTTACGAGAGTGAAGTCCCGGTCCGGAAACGCACGCGATGGATTTGCCGATCCCGCGGACGGACAAAGTTTAGGCAGGATTATGGATTTGGACCGGACGGGTTCTCCACGCGATCGTGTGTGTTAAGCTCCAACGGGCAAAGCACATGTGTTCGCATGGGGAACCCCTCGAGACGTGGGGCTTGTGTTTTTTTTATGCGCACGGTGACGTCATGGCTGCACGTGGGGTTGGAATCCGGCAGGAGGGGTATCCCTGCCGGATGGTACCGTCCAAGGAGGGACGAGGTACACGTGCAGCTGCATGACGTCACGGGCAGGTGCAAAATGCGCGAGCTGTGAGTTACCGCGCTGGTGCTGCGCAATTAGAAAGAAAAAAAAAAACAAAAAACAGCAAGCCTCGCTTTCGGGTGAACAGGATTCCTGGGCAAGGGGTGGAAGACCCCCTTACCCAGGGCACAGGATGGAAACTAGTTAGGGGGAAGGGTTAGCTTAGCTAGACCGGCTCCATGGGGCAGGGGTAAGTCCTCATGGGGCCCGTGGAATGCATTAGTTAGAGGGATTGCAGCTAGATTTAGGTTGGGAAATTGATTAATGGGATTATTTGGAGACAGTGACAGACTTGTGGATGTGTAGCGGGGACGTAGCTTAGCTACATAGTGTTAAATGGAACGTGCTACTAGTTTAAGGGACGACGTGGGAGCACGAGTTTGTTAGGGGAGGTAGTTAGAAGGATGGCAGAGTTCAGCGGTGAGTGTGTTGAAGAGTTGGTGAGTGAAGTGGAAGCATGTGCTTGGTGAGTGAGTGAGGCCAGCGGGTCTGTGTGAGTGGAGCGAATGGGGAATGCATGGTGCGATGAGTGATTGGGGGGAGGAGTGACTCCCGCCCAAGGGACCCCGGGGTCAGTGTAGAGTGAGTTAGCTGGGTTAGTTAAATTGAAAAATGGAGGTCGTTTTGTTGTTGGTGTGAATGTAGGCTCGAAACCCGTTTGGAGGGGTGCAGGAGCCCTGTTGACGGGCTGGGAGCGTGGCTGCGAAAGGTGAGTATCGCTGAGTGGGTACCCCGGGCACCAGGCTAGTCGGCCGTGGTAGGCCAAGGGCTCATGGGGGGCCGGGATAGCGTAGTGGGCACGGGTGCGTCTGCTTGGTGCGGGGGCCCGGGGCGCCATTAGCCGCGTGGGCAGTGTTGTGGGCACGGGTGACCCTCGGAAAGGGGCCCGGGAAGCCAGCCTGCCACGTGTGCATTTCAGGGGAGGTGCCATGGGGGGCACTCCCCGGTGTTAGGGAGCTGGTAGGCTCGGAGGCAGTGTAGTGCCCGGGGGTGCCATAGCTGGAGATTCGGCAGAGTGTCGTGCCTGCCAAGGGGAGCCACGCGTCCCAGCCATGAGACCGTGTGAGGGCACGGAGAGAAAATTGGGGGGGGGGCGAGGCCCGAAATTGTGAGGACACCAACACAGGCGACGGGAATCTGGGTTGTTAGAACCAATAGTTTAAGAGAGAGGCGCTTGTTGAAAGCCCCGGGGTAGTTTAACAGTTAAATGGATAGGGTAGAGTAGGAAGTGTACCCCTCCGCACCATCCATCCCCTCGCTCTCGTTGTGAGCCACTGGACCCACTTTGTGTTATAGATCGTTGAAGTCTGGGGAGGCCATTCTGAGGCTTGAGTTGGGCCTCGACATAGGACGCTAGCTCTCCCTTGTTCCCCTCCGGGAAGGGAACGTAGGGGTTGGGAGTAGGCTAGGTGACAGGATAGGTTAGCCGAACAAGGACAGTACAGGGGGTTAGGGGACGATTTATAGTGGGGAAGTAAAAATAAAAAAATAAGTTGGGGCTAAATTGGGGTTTGACAAATTAAGGGAGTGGGTATAGACAGTGACAGGCAAAGGCAATAGGTTGGGAGGGAGACCGTAGGGTAGGTCTGAGCCCTCCTTCTGAGTGGCCAGCACCACCGCACTCCCTCCACCAACCTCCACTGAACGGCAAAGGCTGGCCAGCTTCATCTGCTGGCTGCGTTGCTGCAAGGCAAAGGCCGGCCCACTTCATCGGCAGCTGTTGTTTTGCTGCAAGGCCTGTGCCGGCTGGATCGTATGCAGCTGCTGTGCTGTAAGGCCTGTGCCGGTCGGATTGTCTGCAGCTGCTGAGCTTCAAGGCCTGGGCCGGCCAGATCGTCTGCCGGCTGTGTTCGCTTGCAGTGGCCTGGTTCTGCAGGCTGTGTTTGCCTGATCACCTTTGCCATGCCATGCCCACTGCCCCTGTTCACCCGCCCCGTTCAATTTTTGCTTTGCCCCCCCCCCCCCTGTTCATTGCCATGTGCGCCAGGATCAGAAAGCAACAGTTTGCAAGCTGCGAGAACTGCCCTGTTGGCGACTACAACACGGGCCTGCAGTGGCGGCCCATGCACCGTGTTTGCGTCCATCCATTCATCCATCCATTTGTTGTGTTCATTGCGTGTGCCACTTGAGCTGGCATGGAGACTGTGTTCGTGCAGCCCATGCACCGTTGTGGTTCACTGCGTTCAGTTAAAAAGGGAAGGCCTTGGACTGCGTGTGAGCAGCCGGCCACGTTCCCTGTCACCTGCATTGTTTGAGCCAGAGACTGCGTGCGAGCAGCCTGGCTCCCTGCTAACTGCTTTCTTTTTGCAGAATCCATTGATCCTGGGCCATGGTTTAGTGTAAAATTTGTAAGTTAAGGTTAAGATGTACTGTAAATATGAGTGCGCCCCCGGCATGTCTGTCCTAGCGCCGGCAATTTTATTTAAGTCGTCCGTGTGAGTGAGTTTGTTTAGGTAGTTACTCAGCCCTCAGGTTATTTATTTTGGGGACACGAATACCATGAATGTCGCACTCAGTGATCCGTAGGTAAAATGTACTAGGGGAAAACTACACATGATGGCACACGAAAATTTGACGACTCGGGACGAGTCTGTAAAAAGGGGAGGGGGTAGTGTTGTGGTTGACGAAATTCGCAAACCACCATTCAGGTCCCTCAGGTGAGATATCTCTGTAAGTATATGTGTAGTTAGGCCCAAACCCGTTGTTTAGAGGGAATAAATGTCATTCATTCGGGCTGCGACCCTTTTAGATAGCCGTTTTTCTTTTACTATCTTTATTTTGGATCAGCCGCCATTACTACCACCACAACCACCACCAACCACGTCTCAACAGCCATCACACAACAACCACCAACCGCAACGCCACTTCACAACAACAGCCACGACCCTTGCCGTCACATCTCGCTCTCGCAACCATCGCATCACCGCCATTCCCGCGCCGCTTGTGGGCACGATCCTGGACTCGTACAGGGCGCACACCGAGCAGCGGGTGCAAAAACACCAGCCTTTCCGAGAAATCGGATCAAGAATCATTCACGCCCACTTCTGTTCCGTCCTATCGGCGAGCGTGGGGCGATTTGGCCCCGCCTCCAGGCGCGTCGGAGTATAATCGCTATATGCAGATTCGCGGATCAAGAATGATTCACGCCCACTTTTCCTCTGTCCAATGGGGAGCGTGGCTCCACCCCCGAACGATTCCTGATCCAAAAATCTGCATATGGTTTCTCCTGTCGCACTATAAAGCGCCGAGCGCGGGGCAAATCGAGGCAGTTGGACGGAGTTGAGTGTTTCGAGTCAAGAGTGGGCAGTTGGGAAGAGTTAGCAGTTGAGAAGAAGCAGTTGGACGGAGTTGAGTGTTTCGAGTCAAGAGTGGGCAGTTGGGAAGAGTTAGCAGTTGAGAAGAAGCAGTTGGACGGAGTTGAGAAGAGTGGAGAGTGGGAGAGTTGGAGAGTTGTGGCGGCGGCGAAGGCAGTCGAGAGAGTGTCTGTCGGGGTCCGGGGAGGCTGGAGAAGCCAAGGATCTTTGTGGAGGTCTGCGCTCGTGTCAGAGTCGGGGAGCTGCGGAGAGCGGAGGCCGGTAACGCGACCGAGGTCGCGGTGGAGTCGCTCGTCGCGGGACCCAAGCCAGCGAGATATCCTCTTCCCCCCCGAGCATCAACAACCCCCCTCCTGTTTCCCCCCGCGCTGAGATAGTGTGAGAAGGGGGCCCCGTTCCCACCCCATTCCAGGCAGTGCCAGCGAGGCCCGCGGAGTCGGGGCGCCGCCGCCATTTTGCGGCTCATCACCAGACGGGTAGGCTTGACGCGGTCTCGGCCCCAGGCCCGTCTGCCCCCCTCATCGTTGAGGGTGGCCCCTTCCTTTTTCTTTTGCTTTGAGTATATGTGTTGTCGGCACCGTCTGTGAAGTAAAACTGTATAAGTGTTGCCGTGTGCTCGGTAGTCGGTAGTAGATCTGCATTGTTACATTTGCTTTTTGTGCAGAATTGTTGTGTTTCTTCTACTTTTACATTTGCTTTTGGTGTATAATTGTATATGTGTGCTTTCCGTTTGCCGCGGAATAAATGTGCTTTATGTTGAACTGTTTTTCCCGTTTCGCTTCGTCTTTTCTTTTATTGAATCTCCATCTTACTTCACGTAAAGGGTTGGTCGTGGGCTAAATACGCCCACTAATTAATCGAACCGTCGAGGTTGACAATAACACCGCTCGGTTATCCCGATAGTACGGAACGGGTCGCTTAAAGTGGCCCGTGTCCGAAGTCGACCTGCGGCGAGGTGCGATCGCCCGGTCTACCCTCCGTGTGGGTACTTAGGTAGGTCGAATTTGGCGAGCAACCCTATCCCACGCGGGGGGGGGCCGATTGGCACGATCGTGGTGAGGCCGAAAGGCCCACCCGTGACTAGTTCCCGGCGTTAGTCCGAGAGGGTCACGATGGGATTGTCCATCCGGTGGGCGACGTGCCGCGATTCGAGTTACGTGGCCGCTCGCACGCCGGCGGGCGCGAATCCGCAACAATATATACACACACACATATATTTGGATATATATATATATATATATATATATATATATATATATATATATATATATATATATATATATATATATATATATATATATATATATATATTTATATATATATATATATATATATATATATATATATATATATATATATATATATATATATATATATATATATATATATATCTTCTTCTTCTTCTTTCGGCGCTCCCATTATGGGTTGCCACAGCGGATCATCCGTTATGATCTGCATAATGATTTGGCACAGGTTTTACGCCGGATGCTTTCCTGACGCAACCCTGGTCACCTCTGACGACTCAGGGATATGGTACACCTATTCGAAACTGGGGCATGTGTATATATATATATATATATATATATATATATATATATATATATATATATATATATATATATATATATATATATATATATATATATATATATATATATATATATATATATATATATATATATATATATATATATATAGACATTAGACATACATACATATACACAAACATACATATACACTACAAAGCCAAAAGTATGTGGACACCTGCTCATCCTACATCTCATTCCAAAATCATGCGCATTAATATGGAGTTCTTCCCTCTTTGCTGCTATAACAGCCTCCACTCTTCTGGGAAGGCGTTCCACTGGATGTTGGAACATTGCTGCAGGGATTTGCTTCCATTCAGACACAAGAGCATTCGTCAGGTCGGGCACTGATGTTGGGCGATTCGACCTGGTTCATAGTCAGCATTCCAATTCATCCCAAAAAGTGTTCGATGGGGTTGAGGTCAGGGCTCTGTGCAGGCCAGTCAAGTTATTCTACACTGATCTTGACAAATCATTTCTGTATGCACCTCACTTTGTGCATGGGGGAAGTGTCATGCTGAAACAGGAAAGGGCCTTCACCAAACTATTGCCACAAAGTTGGAAGCACAGATTAATCTAAAATGTCATTGCATGCTGTGGTGTTAAGATTTCCTTCACTGAAACTAAGGGGCCTAGCCTGATCCATCAATTCAAGCTTCCTTACTTTCATCATTAATTGCTACAACCACAATGACGCTTCAACAATCTCATCATAACTCACCGCAATGACGCTTCATCCACCTCACCATAACTCACCGCCACACCACCGCTCTGAATGCCCTAAGCACAGTCACTACCATGGAAGCCCACTCTTGCCCTTTGGAGATATCAGGGAACAATGGGTGCCACGTACCATTCCATATGCTTGCGCTTATGATGTTCTGGCATGTATCTTGAAGCGGAAGTGTGTGCTAGAATCCTTTCAACATCGTATGGATAGCCCTGGCACTCCACTTAATTACGGCCCCTATGTGGTGTCCAGCACATGTTCGTGTCCAGAGAGCACCACCAGGTACCCTCGCCCTGCGTTAATGTTGGAGATGAGATACGTGGCGATACGCAGAAGTGAATGAGACCATTTCCGTTGCCAGGTCCACACATGTGTAAGGTCTAAACCAGGGGAAGTGCCTGTGCGCCAATGCTGATGCTCGGGAACTTATACCGTGTGTCCTGATCCTCATTTAGGCTCCTTTCTCACCAAGCAACGATAAAACACCCTTTGAGTGAGAAAGAGCAGGCTTTTACACTCTTGCTTTTGGCTTGGTCGGTGGCATTGGGATGGAAGGCGGAGCTGAACAAGCAGATGGAGCTCGTACAACAAAGCAGGTGGTGTGGAGCGCTGAGTGGACGAGCGATTCAGGCGCTGTGCTGAGCACATTCATGAGAGCCAAGCCAAAACACAGTTACACGTTCAGACATCCTCACACATCATTATGACTATCTTCTCACACATTCTGTCTTTTGATTTCCTTCTCGTCTGCTGTGGGTGCAAAAGGGCAATCGGCGAGGGCAAGTCACAACAACCATTCTTTTCAGAGCGACCCCACAAATACGCACCTGTTTCCATTTTTCTGCTCTGCACCTCACTGCATCACACCTCCTCTGACCACGCACCAGCAGACACCATCAGTTTCTCCCTTCCCCCCCCCCTTCCTTGTCTTGCAGACACCACCAAATCTTGTCACCGACTTTCGTCTAAATCCATCCTCAATGTTTTGAAATATCATGCGGCATATAGTTTTTGGCCCTATCTCTTATGGTGAGTAATCACTTCAAAAAAAAAATTTCTCATATCTGAATACGGATTTGGATCTTCACCAAAATCAAATCGCTTTATCCTTGTCACATGCCGAACCTGTCCACCAGGTTTCTGCCGAATCCACCCTTAACCTTCTGAGATATTGTGTTATATATCATTTTTAGCCATATTACTTTATGGTGAAGAATCACTTTTAATATTATCAGATCTGAATCCTAATTCGTTCTTGGCACACAGCCAACCTATCCACCAAATTTCGGCCGAATCCGTTCTCAACGTTTTGAGATATCCTGTGCACAGACAAACAAACAGACAGACCAAGCCGGTAGGCAACATGGGTGGTCGCTAGACGAAGGCGAATTTGAAATATGTAGATAAGAGAACACATCAGATGGCATTTTTGCCGTTCGTTGTTCCATATAGGAACATGACGAGCAACTGTCCATTCATCATTTGTGTTCGATTCCGTAACCCTACGTTGGGGAATCCCAACGCAAACGTTGGGGTGAAAGCATATAGTAATATAATTGCATACTAGTCATACAGTTTTTGACGGATCGGGCTGAAAATTTTTGACAGAGGTTGATTATAGTGCGCATAAAAGCGCGGAAGCCGATTTTTGATTTTCGAACAAAAAATTTCTGATTTTTTTCAAAAATTTCAGTCCCGTTGGAAGGCAACGGTGGTGTCCATAGCAGCGGTGCTCAAAAGCATACAACTAGATCCTGGTATGAACCTACCAGTCAAGTTTCATCAAAATCGGTTGACTCCTCTGGCTCTCCAGAGCTGTCCATTATATACAAACAAACAGACAGACAGAAAACCTGAGAAAAACGGTAGTCTAGCGACCACCCAACAGACAGGCTGACAGACGGGGTGAAAACATAACCTCCGTACTCCATACACCTTTGGTGACAGAGGGAAAATCCCATTTCTTATTGGATTTACTTTTCCAATGAAAGATTTTTTTATTTTTTTTTTAACGTTGATATTGTTTCGACTTTTGAGTCACAGCTTGTTGTGATAACTTTTTGAACACCTTTCATACGTCAGTGATCAATTTTGTTTTTACTGTTAGACCACGCACTTATTAATCGGCCCTTATAATCGATCACTCCACAAGCTGCAAATGGCAACAATTGGCCACATTTGTGCAGCGATCGAACGTGTTCAGCTGAACGAAAAGTTGCCCAGAAAAACCGATGGTATCACAAACGGAGTCTTTCAACAGAAATTCCAGTGCAAGAAGTCCAAGATAAAGCCCGATGGAAAGGATGCATCGTATGGCATTTCAATCTTACATCACAGAATGAAACAAAATGCCATCATTATCTTGTACAATTGAGTATCTTCTTCATGTATGTAAAATAACATATATATATATATATATATATATATATATATATATATATATATATATATATATATATATATATATATATTGTTGCGGATTCGCGCCCGCCGGCGTGCTGACGGCCACGTAACTCGAATCGCGGCACGTCGCCCACCGGACGGACAATCCAGTCGTGACCCTCTCGGACTAACGCCGAGAACCAGTCACGGGTGGACCTTTCGGTCTCACCGCGATCGAGCCAATCAGCCCCCGCGTGGGATAGGGTTGCTCGCCAAATTCGACCTACCTAAGTACCCACGCGGAGGGTAGACCGGGCGATCGCACCTCGCCGCAGGTCGACTTCGGACACGGGCCACTTAAGCGACCCGTTCCGTACTATCAGAATAACCGAGCGGTGTTATCGTCGACCTCGACGGTTCGATTAATTATCGGGCGTATTCAGCCCACTACCAACCCTTTACGTGAAGCAAGATGAGGATTCAATGGGAGAAATGACGAAGCGAAGCGGGAAACAGTTCAACACAAAGCACATTTATTCGCGGCACACGGGAAGCACACATATACAATTCCACCAAAAGCACACAGAAAAAACACAATTCCATTTACACAAAAAGCAAATATAAAAGCGAAAACACAATGCAGAGCTAATACCGACTACCGAGCACACGGCAACACTTATACAATTCTACCTCACAGACGGCGCCGACAACACATACCCAAAACCAAGGAAAAGAAATACCCTCAAGGATGAGGCGGGCCTGAGGCCGAGACCGGGTCGTGCCTACCCGTCTGGTGATGAGATGCGGAGCGGCGATGGCGCCCCAACCCCGCGGGCCTCGCGGGCAGTGTCTGGTAGGGGGTGGGAAAGGGGCCCCCTTGGTCGCACTATCTCAGCGCGGGGGGAAACAGGAGGGGGTTGCTGATGCTCGGGGTATAGAGGATCTTTATTATCCCTGGTGTGCGTCTCCACCTCGGCCAGGTCGCGCTGTCGGCCTCCCTCGGGTGCAGCTCCCTGCACGACGCGAGCACCCCCTCGTCTGGTGTCGCCGCCTTTCCACAGCTCGTCCCCTCCGTTCCGACTCCAACGCACACGACGAGCAGCTCCACCGCCCGCGAAGTCTTGACCCTCTGCTTCCGACTCTCCTACTCTCCGCCTCTGGACTCTCCGACTCTCCTCACCTCTCCGCCTCTGGACTCTCCGACTCTTGACTCTCCGACCGACTCTCCTGACTGACGAACACGGTCCTTTTATCCCCCCGTTCCCCCGAAAAGCTTCGCCTTTGACCCCCTCCCTTTGACCTTTCACCTCGCTCCCCATTGGCCCGAGAAAAAGTGGGCGTGAAGGCTTTTTGATCCACAAATTTGCATATATCGATCGTCCTGGAGGCGGGGCCAAATCGTCCCTCGCTCACCGATTGGACGGCAAAAAGTGGGCGTGTGTCGTTTTTGATCCGTTTTTGAAGCACAAAATCCGTGATTTTGTACAGGCTGTTCGACGCGCGCCCTGCACGAGTCCAACACCGGCACCCACAGGCGGCGCAAGAACGGTGGCGATGCGACGGTTGCGAAGTGTGACGTGAAGGTCGTGGCGGTTGTGGTGAAGCGGCGTTGTGGTTGGTGGTTGATGTTGTGGTTGTGGTGGTAATCATGGCGGTTGGTCCAAAATAAAGATAGTAAAAGAAAAACGGCTATCCTGAAGAGTCGCAGCACGCATAAATGACATGTATTCCCACTAGACAACGGGTTTGGGCCTAACTACACATGCACTTACCGAGATACCTCACCTAAGGGACCTGAATGGTGGTTTGCGAATTTGGTAACCACAACAATATATATATATGTATGTATATGTATATATTTTTTTCTTCAAAAAAAACTGCGTTACTGCATCACACCTCCTTTGACCACGTACCAGTAGACACCCTCAGCTTATCCCTTCTCCCCCCTCCTAAGCAACTGGGCAGCATTGGTCAGTCTACCGCGCGAGGTAACAAATAGCTTTCCAATACCTCGTCTTTTTTCATCTTTCTTTGCTCTCTAACCTTCCTTGAGGAATGTTTCTGATGGCACCTGCCCAAGTGTAATATAAGATTGTTGAAGTGTAGTATAAGTTCTGACCTGTATCCTTTAGTGTTCTTTGTAAATATTTGCATGTTCACATGTCCTACCTGCTTATAATAACCCTGGTTGTCTTATAAATGTACCCAGTTCGTCATGACTTTTCCCTATTGCTCCAGCATATTCTGCACACAGTTTAGCTAGGAAAAATATACACAAAACATACATGTATATGTATGTATATATGTACAGTATATATATATATATATATATCTTCTTCTTTCAGCTGGTCCCGTTCGGGGTCACCACAGCGGATCATCCGTATGATCCGCATCGTGATTTGGCACATGCTTTACGCCGGATGCCCTTCCTGACGCAACCCTGGTCGCCTCTTACGACACAGGGATAGCGTACACCTTTTATAACCGGGGTATACACCGGCCCAGTACACTGGTACTCATTTCGCCAACCTCGGAAGGATGACAGGCTGAGTGAACCCCCTGGTGTATTAATTCAGTGGTCCAACGGGGATTGAACTCAGGACCTTTTGGATCCCAAGCCGCTGCCCTAACCACTGCGCCAACACCAGGTGTATATATATATATATATATATATATATATATATATATATATATATATATATATATATATATATATATATATATATATATATATATATATATATATATATATATATATATATATATATATATATATATATATATATATATATATATATATATATATATATATATATATATATATATATATATATATATATATATATATATATTGTTATGGATCCGGAAACCATTTGCATTCACCATTCAGGTCCCAAAAGTCAGTTATCCCGTTAAGTACATGTGTAGTCAGATCCCTTTCCTTTTGTCTAGTGGGAGAATCAAAAACGTGTCTTGCGACTTCTTTTAGTTAGGTTATTAAATCTTTACATCTAACAACCAACAAGCCATCTGCATGACCCCTCGGCCCGTCACGATCCACCACCAACTGGCTACACCACCAACGTACCTTTGCAACCTTGATACTGTTACTCGTTGAGTGTGGGCCCGCGTGGAGGACTGGCTGGGGTTTCCCGGGAGGTGCCGTTGCAGCGTTATACTGTTACTCATCAAGTTTGACCCCGTGTGGAAAGAGCGGTTGGGGTTTCCTGGCAGGGGCCAAGGCCCCTCCCCAGAAAGGTGGGCCGTAGGACCCTGCCCAATGAGGAGCAGACAGCTCGGCGTTTTTCGCCAAGAGCCCCTCCCCGTGGTGGGAGGAGATATATCTCCGAGACTCTCTGAGTAAAGAAGAGTTTTCACGGTGGTTGGGTCAGGCAGTTTTTGGTTCACGGTGGCTGTGAGCAGTCTGGTTCGTTCTTCACGGTGGCTGTTACGGGGAGAGGAGTTCTGTGGACCCCGACTATTCACCACGCGAGCTCTGCCATAAGCCACGAGTCCCACACGTATGACTGGGACCAAACTGACGACCTTTGGCAGGTGCTGCACTATAGAGCATGCTTTCCCTCCGCCGACCAGGTACCCATCTAACTCTGACCCCCAGCTTGTCTCTCTTCACGGCTGCGAGGATCAAATAAAGACTCTGGGGTTTCTTTTCTTTTTGTGTGTGTGTCTGCGTGTGGGCCCGTCTTTAAGTAGAACTGAGTAAGTGTTTTTACTTGTTGTAAATATTTCCCTGCTTGCATATTCACGCCAAGTCTTGCCTTTGTTTTTATTTACTGTTAATAAATTTCTTAGAAATGTTCCCAGTCCGTTTCTATTCCTTCTTACATTGGTCTAGCATGGTCCGGGTCTGAGTATAAGCGGGGTTTCATCCCCAGTAATCGGTCTATCATAGCCGGGACGTCCTGGGCATGCCCCGCTCAACTGCAACGAGCCAGAAAGGTAGGTGGCAAAGTGGTAGTCGGTAGTGTGAATCTACCGCTGCTGGTAGAGTAAATCCGGTTCGACCAGGCGTTCCGAGGGCGTTGCTTCCCCAGTAGTTTAAATCGCATTGCAACTTAGGTAAATTGGTTTTAGACAAACAGACCCTACGCTACGCGGTTGAGATATTGGCATCCACGTTCGGTTCAGTGACCTGCCAGCTCACGGAATTATCCGGAGCGACGGCCGACAATTCAGGGGAATCTGGTGGGAGACGGCGTAACCTCCCCCACCTAATGGTTGTTCTCACCACCGACCCCCGGCCCACAACAATATATATATATATATATATATATATATATATATATATATATATATATATATATATATATATATATATATATATATATATATATATCAGCCTCTTTATCTTCCGATTCCTGTCACCATCCATGCGAGAGAGCAGTGCATATGATTCCATGCACAGCTCTCATGAAATTGCTTTTTGACCCGTTTTATTACAATGGCCTTCCGAGACCGCTTCCATTTTTTGAGATCGGCTTTCAGGCTGCTAGGGCTTTGTGACAAAAACTGAGGCCAAACAAACAAACTATCACGCCCAAGTCATGTTCTGTAAACACTCACCTGTCGCTTACAAAAGAGCACTTTTCTGAACTCTGTACAAATACTTTGTACTTGTGGTCTTCGTGTTGACCGATCCAATTGTCTTGCAGGATGCATTCCTGTGAAGCGTCTTGGCCGTCATATCATCTTGCCTTTGCACGACCCGTCTGCCACACTCGGATCCGGAGGGGAATTCGATCAAAATGGTCGAGTCTGAGGCCACTTTGTCATTACCTCAGGCATTTGCTTGCTGTTCAAATTGAATTGCTGAAGGCAATTGAAAAGAGCTTCAGATTCCGTGTGTGTGTGTGTGTGTGTGTGTGTGTTTTGTGTGCATATACACACATATACACACACACACACACACACACACACACACACACACACACACACACACACACACACACACACACACACACACACACACACACACACACACACACACACACACACACACACACTCCTCCAGCCAAAGTTGCCGCATAAAGCAACCCAAGAAGGCGTACGCAAGGAAAGTGCTTTGCTGATTCAAACCTTTGCTGACCTGACCCGGTGTCAGTCCAGGTCAGATTAGATCTGTGACTTGCTACAGCTACCATGTAAACCTGTACTAACCTGTTCCATGGTCCGGTTGTCGGCGACTAAACCGTCTTCCTCACCAAGTTTCATGGTGAGGAGGGTGTATGATATGGACACCCAGCAGGATGAAGAACAAAACCTGTCAAAGGGCGGAGGAGCTCCTTGTGAGCCAATGGCCATCCATATCCAGTGCTCAACTGTGTCTGCAGACTTCCTCCTTCAGTTGGGTTACTTCTTATTAGGAGGTTGGTGGCAGGATTTGCACTCCAGCCACCGTAAAACCCTTCATTCCACAAAACATTCTGAAAGCAAAAAAAAATCTGAAAATCCACTCCGTGGGAGGATTTCCTGTGCAGCTGCCCTTCGCAGGGCAGCTAACCAGATGATGGGATTGGGGCAAAGCCTTCGGAACCCCCAATCTTTGATGATAGGAGGGAAAACATGGGATACATTTCCCAGGTCATAATGCAGTGATGTGTGTCAGAGTGGTGCTGGGGAGTCACCCACCAGATGGCGGTCTCCTTGGGTTAACCTGAGGCGGTCGCTTTGGGTGGGTGGCTGGAATGTCCGATAACAGAGAGAAGATGATTACCTGTCGCTGTTATCATCTGAGCTCAAGCGTTTGGACATCAGTATTGCAGCACTCTGTGAGGTTCGGAGACCGGATAGTGGCGAGACTATAGCGGGTGGTTACACCTACTATTGGTCTGGTCACTCTGATGGTCACCATGCCCAAGGAGTTGCTGTGGCTGTGTCCTATAAACTGACTCCAATGATAATTGCGGTAACGCTGGTCAACGAGAGTGTTATGAGATGAAGGATTCGTCACTCCTTGGGTGTCATTTCTCTGGTCGCTGTTTATGCTCTGACTGAGGCGAGTGATCTCACCATGAAGGACACATTCTATGCCATGCTCGAGTCTGTGGTTGATCAGTGCCCCAGGCGAGGTACTCTTCTAGTCTTGTGGGACTTTAATGCAATGACTGCAACTAATAGGGATGGTTATGAGACATGTGTTGGTCCCCATGGGTCTGGAACTGTGAACCAGAATATCACAAAGTTCCTTGACTTTGCAAGAAAGTCATAGACTTAGGGTGGCTGGTTCATGGTTTTAGCGCCCACAAGTTCATCACTGGACTTGGTATTCCAACGCTGGTGGTGTGGCAAAGGAGATTGACCAGGTGCTCGTTGGTGGGTGCTGGAGGATAACTCAGAACTGCAGGGTCGATCGGAGTGCTCAGTTCCTCAATCCCGACCACAGGCTTGTTGTAGCAACTCTGAAGTCGCAGCTTAAAACCAGGAGAATGGAACCATCCCAGCTGAGGCTGGATGTTGGCAAGCTTAAGGATGAGAGGGTAGGTGAAGAGTTTGTGAACAGGCTGAGTGGAGATTTGGCGGGGGGGGGGGTGGTCTGAGTGCTTTGGGGGATCCTGAAGAGTTGTGGAGTGCCTTCAACACCACCGTCCTTGATGTTGCTCATGGATGTCTTGGAATTCACCGAAGGGCGTAGAAGAATTTTGTCTCTCAAGGGACATTGGATACCATTGACCAGAGTTGCAGGGCCAGGCTGAATGGCAGAGCTGGTCTGTTCAGCGACCTGAGGCGTAAAACTGGATGTGCACTCAGGGAGGACAAGGAGACTGAGCTGTTAGGGTTAGTCTCTCTCAGCCATACCGCTACAAGGGAGAACAAGGAGGCTGATGTGCGAGGAATCTGTGAGGGAATAGAGCATCACCTGTGTTCAAATGATTCTCGTCCTGCTTACAAGGAAATTCACGCATTGCGTTCCTCCAAACCCGTCCATCGGTGCACTGCAGTTAGAGCAGAGGGTGGTGAGTGCTTGACAAAGGAGTCTGACGTGAAGGCCCACTGGGCCAGTTACTTTGAGCGGCTGTACCAGGCTGATCCACCGTCTGTGAAGTTTTATGTCAGGGGTGTTACAATCCCTGTTGCTGACCCTCCAATCAACTGTGGTCCACCTTCGTTTGTGGAAATCCAGGCTGCAGTGAACCAGTTGAAATGGGTAAAGCTCCTAGGATGTATGGCATCCTCACTGAACTTCTCAAAACTGTAAGAAATGCTGTACTCATGTCGTTGTATGCAGTTCTGTGCTCTCCTCGGACACAGGCATCATCCCAACTAATTGGAAGAGGGGCCTTGTTGTCCTTCTCTGGAAAGGGAAGGATGTTCACCAAGAGTGCAACAACTACCAAGGGGTGACGCTGCTCTCAGTGCTTGGCAAGGTCTTTGCTTGGATAATTCGTGATAGTGTTCACCACCATCTGCTTGAGCACAAGCTCCCAGAGCAGTCAGGCTTTACACTAAAGAGGTCAACGACTGACTGGATCTTCGGGTCCTCACTGAATGCAGACGGTAGCTTCAGGAGGGGCTGCTTGCAGCCTACGTTGATCTCAGGAGAGTATTTGATTCAGTGAATTGGGATGCCCTCTGGAGGATTCTTTGTCTTTGTGGGGTGCCACCAAAACTGATTAATCTGATGTCTGAACTATACTCTGGTACTGAGAGTACTGTGGGATGTGGTGATACCATCTCTGACTTATTTCCAGTTGTTACTGGAGTTCATCAGGAGTGTGTGCTGGCCCCCACACTTTTCAGCACTTGTATGGACTGGATTCTGGGGAGGATGTCCGAGAGATCAAGCTACGGTGCATCATTTTGGAATGTCAAGATCTCTGACCTTGATTTCGCAGATGATGCAGTCATATTTGTGGAGACTCCAGATATCCTGTTGGGGGCCATTGAGGTGCTGAATGAGGAGTCGAAGCCACTGGGATTATGGGTTTCCTGGGTCAAAACTAAGATCCAGGCTTTCAATGACATCTTGGATGCAGCTATCTTCTCTGTGCCTGTTTTTTCGTGAGGATGTGGAGGTCGCGCAGAGATTCACTTACCTTGGCAGTGATATTCATGTCTCTGCTGGCTGTGAGCCAGGAGTCAACAGACGTCTGAGTCGGGCCTGGGGGAGTCATGGATTCACTGGACCATGGGGTGTGGCACTGCCGGTACCTGTGCA